>NC_080163.1:185121316-185393686 GCF_950295315.1 Erinaceus europaeus
AAGAGAGGAAAAACTAGAGAATCACTCTAGCACAAAAAATACAAGGAATCAAAGTCAAGGAAATGAGCATAAAGACAAGAAACAATATATGAATTTTTATCTAAATAACATGCATTATTAGCAACCCAGGGAAATGTAAAACAATCCTTTTATTTTAAAAGTGATTTTCGTTCATATGTTTTTAAGTTTATAATTTTATTTGTTATTTGAAAGATAGATAAATAGGTAGAAAGGTGATAGATAAATAGACCAGAGCTCTGCTCACCTTTCATTTATGGTGGTGCAGGGATTGAAACTGGGACCTCAGAGCCTCAGCCATGAGTCTTCTCTAAATCCTTATGCAGCCTCTCTGTCCCATATTTAATTTATTTCAGAGATACAGACAGACAGACAGACAGACAGACACACACACACACACACACACACACACACACACACAGAGAGAGAGAGAGAGAGAGAGAGAGAGAGAGAGAACAAAGCCTTTCTCAGCTCCAGCCAATGATGGCACTTGGAAATGAACCTTGATCCTCATAAAGTCATTAGGATCACCATGATGCTAGCTCAATGGCTGAACCTATTTTCAAACATTTGTGAAAGACTTTTTTGCTAAAGCTGGAAAGAGAGGGAGAGAGAGAGATGGAGCAGAGAGAGACAGAGAGAGATAACACCAAAGCAGCACTCTGGCATATGATATACTAGGAATCAACCTCAGAAGCTTAGCATAAAGATCACAAAAATAGGGACACAGGAAAAAATAAAACTAGAGACCAATATCCTGATGAACACAGATGCTAAAATAGAGAACAAAACTCTAGCCAACTGGATAGAGCAGTATATTAAAAATATTGTTCATCATGACCAAGTAGGGTTTATCCCAAGTATGCAAGGTTGGTTTAACATGTCTAAATCAATCAACGTGATCCACCACATCAATAAAAACAAGACTGAAAACCAGATGATTATATCAGTAGATGCAGAGAAAGCCTTTGACAAACTCCAACATCCCTTTATGATCAAAACACTACTAAAAATGGGAATAGATGGAAAATTCCTTAAGATAGTAGAGTCCAGGGGGCCAGGCGGTGGCACATCTGGTTAAGTGCACACACTACAGTGTGGAAGGACCCAGGTTCAAGCCCCTGGTCC
This sequence comes from Erinaceus europaeus, assembly GCF_950295315.1. NCBI lineage: Eukaryota > Metazoa > Chordata > Mammalia > Eulipotyphla > Erinaceidae > Erinaceus > Erinaceus europaeus. The sequence goes on from NC_080163.1 coordinate 185,122,463, forward strand.
CCACCCACAGGGGGAAAACTTCACAAGTGGTGAAGTAGGGCTAAAAGTGTCTCTCTTTCTCTCTCTCTCATCTCTATCTCCCCCTCTCAATTTCTCTCTGTTACTATCCAGTAAATAAATAAAAGAAAAAGGAAAAAAAAACAGATAGTGGAGTCCATATATAGCAAACCTATAGACAGCATCACACTAAAAAAAAAAATACTGGAAGTATTCCCTCTCAGATAAGACAGGGCTGCCCACTATCACCATTAATATTCAACACAGTGTTGGAAGTTCTTGCCATAGCAATCAGGTTAGAGCAAGGAATTAAAGGGATACAGATTGGAAGATAAGTCAAACTCTCACTATTTGCAGGTAACATGATATTATACATAGAAAACCTAAAGAATCCAGCGAGAAGCTTTTGGAAATCATCAGGCAATACAGTGATGTGGCAGGCTACAAAATTAATATACACATTGGCCAATGGAATATAATTGAGTCCAGAAATAAGTTCCCACATCTATGGGCATCTAACCTTTGACAAGGGAGCCCAGACTATTAAATAGGGAAAGGAGAGTCTCTTCAACAAATGGTGTTGGAAAAATTGGTTTGAAACATGCAGAAGAATGAATATGAAACACTATATTTCACTAAACACAAAAGTAAATTCCAAATGGATCAAAGACATAGATGTTAGACCAGAAACTACCAGATACATAGAGGAAAATATTGGCAGAACTCTTTTCCACTTAAATTTTAAAGGCATCTTCAATGGTAAGAATTCAAGTATAAAGAAAACTAAAACAAAAACAAACAAATGTGACTACATTAAATTAAAAATCTTCTGCACAGCAAAAGAAACCACCACCAAAATAAAGAGACCCCTCACAGAATGGGAGAAAACCTTTACATACCTTTACATACCATGCATCAGACAAGAGGCCAATAACCAAAATATATAAAAAGCTCACCAAACTCAGCAACAAGAATGAAAATGACCCCATCCAAAAATGGGGAGAGGACATGGACATGGACAGAATATTCACCACAGAAGAAATCCAAAAGGCCAGTAAACATGTGAAATGGAATACAGCAAAGTAAAAGCCCTGGGTTAAGGGTGAGGGCGTCTTCAGCTTCATGGGGTGGGCAGGGGCAGGGGCAGGGTGGGACACAGTCTTTTGGTGGTGGGAATGGTGTTTATGTACACTTCTATTAATTTGGAGTCATATAAATCACTAATTCGTATGAGAGGGTAAAAACTGATTGAACGTCTCAAACTTTTTAATGCACAGACCATAGACTGAGTCTTTGATATGCTGACTCTCTTAAAAGCTAAGACCAGGGAGAACAGAAGCAACCAGTGGCACAGCTATATACAAATAATATCAAGGGACATAAATTATGGTGATGTTGTGTATGATACAGCAAGTCCTAACAAAGGGATTTTTCAAAGTTAACCCAATTGCCAAATAATGTGATTATAGCAATCATTCTCTATTGCCTTCTTAAACCCTAAGGCAGCAGGAGCCTCCCGCCCTCTATAGAGCCTATATTTCCCCAGTCCTGGAACCTCTAGAGTGGGGCTCACTTTCCTGCCTGCTTCTCTCAATTCATACCAAATGATAGTGCATCTGCTGATCCCAACCTAATCAATGCAACGAGTACCACCTCTGCATGCTTCACTTCAGACTGTGTCCAGAGACGTCAGACATGGAATGTCAACCCTTCAGTCTCATTACTTGGGTGAGACCTTTGCTTTCATAGGATTCTCTAATTCCATTTCATGTGGTTCACTTCCCAACAATGTCCCAAAACCTAGATATATATACCAGGTCCCATGAGATAGGGCATATGTTCACATGTATCCAGAAATTAGGGCAAAATATATACCTGAAAGCAAAAGTACACAATAGTCTACAGTAAGTCAGTATGAAGTTCATAATGAAATTGTCTCTACTTAGACTTAGATACCCTCTTCACCTATTTCCTATTACACTTCCCTCACTGACTCCCAAGCTATCCTTATCAAAGCAAGGACTGCAAAAGCTGAATAAGGGCAAGAGACTGGCATACTTTAAGGATGACTCTTTAGTCACTATCAGGCCACTGCATCAGCTGGGGCCCTATCTGGGGATTCCTGAGATTCCCAAAGAGACATGATGGGCCTGGACCTCAAATAAATCCCTCTCTCCATTCTTACCAGTCATCTCTATCAGGAACAAAACAGACCTCTCTGTGGGCCCCCATAGGACCTTGCCCTCAACTTGGATCAACAATGGTAGAGAATGTTCCATCCTCTGAAGGGAGGCTGGACAACATGCTCTATGCTACACCTGAGGAAGATGGGTCCTGATATTATATATATTGATATATAACTAAAATATGAATACTAGCTATCTACAGAATAGGGACCCCCCAACTCTTCATATGCACTACTCCAGCCTTTAGGTTCATGATTAGTCAACAATTTGTTTGGCTTTATATGTTTACTCTCTTTCAGCCACAAGGTTCCAGATGCTAGCATGATGACAACCAGACTTCCCTGGACAGACCTCACCAATGTGTCCTGGTGCTCTGCTTCCCCAGAACCCTGCCCAACTAGGAAAAGAGAGAGGCAGGCTGGGAGTAGGGATTGACCTGTCAATGCCCATGTTCAGTGGGGAAGCAATTACAGAAGCCAGACCCTCCACTTTCTGCATCCCACAATAACCTTGGGTCCATACTCCCAGAGGGTTAAAGAATAGGAAAGCTATCAAGGGAGGGGATGGGATATGGAGTTCTGGTGGTGGGAACTGTGTGGAGTTGTACCCCTCTTATCCTATGGTTTTGTCAGTGTTTCGTTTTTATAAATAAATAATAAAGAAAAAACATATGAAAAAGTGCTCCAAGTCATTTATTGTCAGAGAAATGCAAATAAAGACAACCATGAGATACCACTTCACTCCTGTGAGAATGTCATTCATCAGAAAAGGTAGCAGCAACAAATGCTGGAGAGGCTGTGGGGACAAAAGAACCCTCCTGCACTGCTGGTGGGAATGTAAATTGGTCCAAGCCCTGTGGAGAGCAGTCGGGAGAATTTTTACAAGGCTAGAAGTAGACCTACCCTCTGACCTGCAAATCCTCTCCTGGAGATATATCCCAACAAACCAAATGCAACCATCCAAAAAGATTTTTGTATACCTATGTTCATAGCAGCACAAACTGTAATAACCAAAACCTGGAAGCAACCCAGGTGTCCAATGACAGATGAGTGGCTGAGCAACTTGTGGTCTGTATACACAATGGAATACTCATCACAGACCCCTGCAAGCGTCAACCCGGCTTTGACCTAGCACGTTATGATTGGGCCCTCCTCAATCGCTATCGAACAGGCCATGGCCAGTGCGCCGCTATGTTCCATCGCTGGGGAGCCAGAGATGACCCGAACTGCCCCTGCAGCTCCAGACAGACTATGACCCACATAGTCAACGACTGCCACCTCTCCAGATTCAAAAGAGGTCTTGAAACTTTACATCAGGCTCAACCTGATGCTGTTGACTGGCTACGGAAGAAGGGCAAACGCTAGAAGAAGAAAATGGAATACTACTCAGCTGTTAAAATTATGATTCACCTTCTTCACCTCATCTTGGGTGGAGCTTGAATGAATCATGTTAAGTGAGATTAGCCAGAAAGAGAAGAAAGAACAAGAAAACACAAAGCAGAACTTGGACTGTGTTTGGTGTATTGCACCAAAATAAAAGACCCTGGGGGTGGGGGTGGTAGTGGGGAGGGTTCAGGTCCTGGAACATGATGGTGAAGGAGGACCTAGTGGGGGCTGAACTGTTAGGTGGAAAACTGGCAAATGTTACACATGTACAAACCATTGTATTTTACTGTTGACTGTAAACCATTAATCCTCCAGTCATTTAAATGATATAACAAAAATAAATTAATTTTAATGAAACATGTGTTATTGCAACCTAGGTAACATATAAACAATTTATTTTTATTAGGATAGTATATATGTGTGTGCATTCCATAATATATATGTATAGTTTTATAATATTATTTTTTATGTGAAATAGAGAGAGGCCAGAGCACCAACTTCTAGCTTATGTTGTTGCTGGGGTTTAAATCTGGCACCCCAGCCTTAGACAAAAAATTCCTTTCTATAACCATTTTTCTGGCTCTGTGTCCCATATTTCCTTTTTTAGTGAGGCAGAGAAAGAGAGAATTATCAGATCCCTGCTCAGATCCAATGATGGTTGTGCTGGGGACTGGTTATGTGACCACAGAGCCTCATAAGTGGAAATCATTTAGATCAACATTATGCTGTCTGACCAACCCCCACATATGTTTGAAAATTTATTAATAATTTTATTTATTTGCTAAAGCAAGAGACAGAGTGAAGGAGACAGGAAGAGAACCAGAGCATCACCCTGGCACATGGGGGTCTGAGGACTCATCAGAATCTGAGCATTAAGATAACACCAATGAAAATCAGTATTTACTTAAACAGCATGCATTAGAGTGGCCAAGGTAACAAGTAAACAATTTATTTTTGTTTTAAGAGTTATTTATATATTTTTTAATTCACAAATATCATTTGTTATTTAAAATGCAAAAGTGAGAGAGATTGAGGGAGAAAGTAGCAGATCATCATTCTGGCCCATGGGATAAGAGGAAGCAACCATGATGCTGACCAGACTTCCCTGGACAGACGACCCCACCCATGTGTCCTGGAGCCCCGCTTCCCCAGAGCCCCACCCAACTAGGGGTAGAGAGAGACAGGCTGGGAGTATTGATCTGTTGTTAAAATTCCGACGGCTCCAGCTGGCCGGGCTAGCTTCACGGCCGGGTAACAGAGACGTGGAGACAACGGCTGGGCAGGGATGCTGTATTTCTTTATTCAGGAACAACGATTTATAAACTAAGACCAACTAATCACCAAACAGAACTCTGCTGTCTCTTTGCGGCGGCATTGATCGACCTGTCAACACCCATGTTCAGCGGAGAAGCAATTACAAAAGCCAGACCTTCCACCTTCTGCACCCCACAATGACCCTGGGTCCATGCTCCCAAAGGGGTAAAAAACAGGAAAGCTACAGGGGAGGGGCTGGTGGTGGGAATTATGTGGAGTTGTACCCCTCTTATCCTATGGTTTTTGTCAGTGTTTCCTTTTTATAAATAATTTTTTTTAAAAAAAGGACGCAATATCAGGAACTGAGCATAAAGATGACAAAAAATAAATAAAGTTTATTTAAATAGCATGAATTACTAGTAACCAAAGTAACAATTAATTTTTTTAATTGAAGAGATTTTTTCTTTTTTGTACATATTAAATTTAATGATTTGTTTCTTCTCAAAGATGATAGACTGATGGATGATAGATACATACTCTAGCTAGCTGAGTGCAGAGTGAAACTATAATCCTGTAACCTAATTGTAGGCCATTCTTAAATCACTAAAATGAAAAAAAAACTTTGGGGTCGGGCGGTAGCGCACTGGGTTGAGCACACATGGCACAAAGCACAAGGACTGGAGTAAGGATCCCAGTTCAAACCCCCGACTCCCACCTAAAGGCGGGTCACCTCACAAGCGGTGAGACAGGTCTGCAGGTGTCTACCTTTCTCTCCCCCTCTTTGTCCTCCCCTCCTCTCTCCATTTCTCTCTGTCCTATCCAATAACAATGATGTCAGCAACAATAATAATAATAACCACAACAACGATAAAACAACAAGGGCAACAAGAGGAAAAAAGTAGCATTCAAGGGCAGTGGACTGTAGTGCAGGCAATAAGCCCCAGCAATAACCCTGGAGGCAAAAAAAAATTCAAAGATACATATAGTAAAATGTATACACCAGATAATGTATATGCCAGAAATCCAAGCTTTAAAGGCAAGTATATTTTAACATCACATTTTTTATTAACTCACATATATTTTATTGTTATTAGTGATTTTCAAGATTAGAAGATAATAGGGGCACAGTGCCATACAACACCCACTAACAAAGTTCTGTGCACCTGCCTTAAATAGACTTTTTTTGTCACCTGAGGCTCCAAGTCCCAGGCTCAACACCTCACACCAACATATGCCAGAACTAAGCAGTACTTTGGTAAAACGAGAAACAAAAACAAATAAAATAAGAAACTGTGATTTAAAAATCAGCAAGGAGTGTTGGTGACATAGCTCACTTGAACAGTGTACTTCTCCGCCATGTAAACAGCCCAGGTTTGAGCTCAGCCCCCACTGTATTGCAGAAAGTGTCAATGCTGTGCTATGGTGTCCTCCCTCCCTCTCTCTCTGTCTCTGTTAAAATGAAACCAAAAACTTCAAAGATGCAATGGAATAAAATCCGACAATTAAAAAGATGAGGCTGTGTCATCTGAAAGAAAAAATGGATAGTATTAATGCCTAAGCTAAACTAATAAGACGTGAAAGATAAGTCCTGGATCATATTACTTATATATAAACTTATTTGACTGAAGCAAATAAATTTACAACTACAAAAACATAACCAAACTTTTTCTTAGATTGGTGAGTATTTCTGTGGTTTAAAGAGGGTGGCAGGGCACAGGACATTGGTGGAGACTGTCTGATTGACACTTACCCTGTATGGGTGTGAATCTATACCCCAGAAATCTTATCATTTTGTAACCCACAAATTAAATCAGTAACAATAAAAACTATCCAAATTGTAAACAAACGAACAGTTCAACAAGGAACAAGAAACTCCCAATAGCAGTCACCCTACACTTACACAGAAGACCCTGCCCCAGAGATCCCTGGAGCACAGGGCCAGCGAGCACTCGCAGATGTAATTCTCACCCACTTGCTCAAGCAGGGACCTCCAGACCTCCAAAGCTCTCTCCAGACCCCGAGACCCACCCAGAGCCTGATTCTGACCTGCGGGTGTCTGAAGTATTCATGACTGCAGACCAATCAGGAAAACCCTTCTGTTTACTCTCTATGGCCAGCTAGCGATTTCTTCTGGGGCAGCCATGTCAAAGTTGGCTTGCCTCTCCCTGGAAAGCTAAAGTCAGATGCCAGTCAGGAAAACTCCACTTACTTCCCAATTCCAAACACCTGAACTCGGGATCTGGCTTTTACATCGTCCATCAGGTGGGGGGAGGGGGCGGAGGTGGGGAGAGTGGCGGGGTGGGGGCAGGGGGCAGGGTGGGGGGAGGAGGCAGGGGCGGGGGTAGAAGTGTCCTGGAGGTGGGGCTTGGGTTCTTAACTCTGTAGCTGTTCAGTCGCTAGTGTAATTTGCTTCCCCTTTGCACAGACTCCCATGTGGAGACCACCACGACCAGAGTTGAGTGGTGATCTGGTGATCTGGTAAATATTAGTAAATAAATAAGTAAATAAATAACTAAAGAGTTAAGTGGAGATAGTTACTATAAATATTTTTACCATTTATTATTTATATTTTTTCAAACCTCTTGTATTTATGTAGAATTAGACTTTCCAATTTAGTATTAAAAAATAAGCAATTGTGGTCCGGGAGGTGGCACGGTGGATAAAGCATTAGACTCTCAAGCCTGAGGTTCTGAGTTTGATCCCCAGCTGCATAGGAACCAGAGTGATGTCTGGTTCTTTCTCTCTCTCCTACCTTCCTAATAAGTAAATAATCTTTTAAAAAGAAAGAAAGAAAGAAAGAAAGAAAGAAAGAAAGAAAATTTTCTCCCTCCTTTACACACTCCCTCCCACTCCAGGACTGGTAAGAAGAAGGTATTTATATTTATATAGGCATCACTCAGACCTGAGTTTACTTCAGAGTCTCTTCCACATCTAAGACATTTTGCCTTTACTCCAGAGTGAAGGTCTCCCCTTCTCCACCCCAAAGCCCCCCTCAAGTTCCTGGGGTCCTTTTCTCCGGGAATGAATCCAGAAGTGAAGCCCCTCTTTCCAGTTCTGACCATCAGACCTGTGCAGTCACTATACTGCTCCCCATTTCCTTGTGTGCAAAATACCAAACACAGTCCAAGTTCTCCTCTGTGTCTTCCCTTCCATTCTCATCTCTCAATTTCTGTCTGTGAGTGATCTCATCCCATGTTAATTTTTCTCCTTCAGGCTTATCTCAATTCACATGACTCCTTCAAGCTCCATCCAACATGAGGTGAAGAAGGTGCACTCACCATTGTTGGTATCTGTGTAGTATTCTAATGTGTGTATAGACCACAACTTACTCAGCCACTCATCTGTTGTTGGACACCTGGGCTGCTTCCAGGTTTTGGCTATTACCAATTGTGTTGCTATGAACATAGTTATACACAAATCTTTTTGGATGATGTGTTTGGCTTATTGGAATATATCCCCAGGAGTGGATTAGCAGGTCATATGGTAGGTCCATTTCTAGCCTCTGAGAGTTCTCAAGATGGCTCTGCACAGGGGTTGAACCAATTTACATTCCCAGGAACAGGGGCATCCTTTGTCCCCACACCCTCTCCAGCATTTGCTGCTGTTACCTTTTCTGATGAATGACATTCTCACATCAGTGAAGTGGTATCTCATTGTTGTCTTTATTTACATTTCTCTTCTAATCAGTGACTAGGAGTTTGTTTTTTCATGTCCATTGGCTTTTGATTACCTTCTTAATCTCTTCATATTCTGTCCCCATGTTTGGATGGGGTCATTTGTTTTTCTGTTGCTGGGTTTTGTGAGCTCTCTCTCTAGATGGGTTACTAACCTTTTGTCTGATTTATGGCATGTAAAGGTCTCCCATTCTGTAAGGAGTCTCTGTGTTTAGGTGGTGATTTCTTTGCTGTGCAGAAGCTTTTCAATTTGATACAGTCCCATTGGTTGATTTTTGGTTTTAGTCTTCCTTGCTATTGGATTTGTATAATTGAAGATGCCTATAAAATTTAGATGGAAAAAGAGTGCTACCAGCATTTTCCTCTAAGTGTTTGACAGTTTCTTATCTAAGATCCAAGTCTGTGATCCATTTGGAGTTTACTTTTTTTAACTCCATAGAAAACCATGTAGGAAGTTTTTTAAATATTTTATTTATTATATTTTCAGTGAGAGAGAGGTCAGAGCACTGCACAGCTCTGGTTTATGATGGTGCTGGGGATTGAACCTGGGATATTTTTCCGCTATGTTCCATCGCTGGGGAGCCAGAGACGACCCGAACTGCCCCTGCGGCTACAGACAGACTATGACCTACATAGTCAACGACTGCCACCTCTCCAGATTCAAAGGAGGTCTCGAAACTTTACATCAGGCTCAACCTGACGCTGTTGACTGGCTACGGAAGAAGGGCAAACGCTAGAAGAAGAAGCAGACAAGTGGAAAAAAATCAAATAAACTAAGAGGTGTGTGTTTGGTGGTGGGGGTGGGGGGTGGGATAGTAAACAAGAAAGTGTGACTTTAGAAACAGAAATGATGTGCCAGGCGGTAGCTCACCTGGTGAAATGCACATGCTACAATGTTGAAGGACCTGAGTTCAAGCCCCTGGGCCCCACCTATAGGGAAGAGCTTCACCAGTTCTGAAGCAGGGCTACAGTTGTCTCTCTTCCTCCCTCCCTATCTCCCCCTCCCCTCTCAATGCCTCACTGTCTCTATCCAGTAATAAATAAATAAACTTGGGGGGCTAGGGAGTGGTGCACTGGGTTGAACACACATTACAATGTTCAAGAACCAAGGTTCAAGCCCCCAGTCCCCACCTGCAAGGGGAAAGCTTTTTGAGTGGTGAAGCAGAGTTGCAGGTGTCTCTCTGTCTCTCTCTATCTCTCCTTTCATTCATGATTTCTGGTTGTCTCTCCCCACTAAATAAATAGATAGTGCAAAATAAAATGGCTTAGAAATAAAAATAAATAATTTTTTAGGAATAGAGAAACTAAATCAGCAAGGAGGGCTGGTGAAAGAGCTCACTTGGATAGTATGTGCCTTTGCTGTGCATATAACCCCACAACACTGAAGAAAGCTTCAGTGCTGTGTTGTGGTTTCTCTCCCTCTCTGCCTGTCTCTATTGAAATAAAAATAAAATCAGCAAAGAAGCAATAGAATACAACTCTGCAAGTTAAAAAGATGAGACTGCAAAACTTGAAACAAAAGTGGGCACAACTGGAGATGACTGGGCTAAGCTAATAAGTGAAAGGCAAGGAAGTCCATAGTATCCCCTCTATGGAATCTATGACAACAGAGCATACCAAGCACAAAAAGCCAAACAGACTGTCTCTTAGAGCTTGTGAGTTTGCTTCTGTGGTTTTAAGGAGGGGGGTTAGGCACAGAACATTGGTGGAGTGTGTGTGGGAGTGTGTGTGGGAGTGTGTGTGTGTGTGCGTGTGTGTGTGTATGTGTGTGTGTGTGTGTGTGAGTATATACGCTTGACATCTCATCATTCTGTAACCCACCATTAAATCAATAAAAACTATCAAAATAATAAGCAAACATCCCTCATCAAGGAACAGGGAACTCCCAACAGCAGCCCCCAACACACACAGGAGTCCCAAGCCCAGAAAACTCCTTAGCCATACCCTCAGCTGTAATTGTCACCCATTTACTCAACCAGGGGCCTCCGGACTGCCACACAGCAACAAACACCTCCACGACCACAGCTCTGTGCAGACCTAGAAGCTGACCCAGAGCCCGACTCTGACCTACTGGTGCTGCTGCTGGTCAAGGCTGCAGGCTCTTCAGGGAAACACTGCAGCTCAATGCTTGGGTTGAGTGTGCTCAGTCCCGCAGCACACAAGACCATCAGAAGCACTGCTGGTGGCAAGTTCTGGAGGGAAGTTCTGAGCCTCTCAAAATGTAGACTCCTGGGGCAAGGCCACCTCTCACCCCATGCCGTGTATCTGTGACCTGGGAGCAATTCCTTGCTCAGGCAGCTATTCAAAGCCTGCTGCTTTAAGGTTGACTGAAGCCTTCTTCCCTCTCCTGGAAAAGCCCGAATCACATCCCAGTCACAAGGACCCCACTCATCTCCTAATTCCAAGCTCCTGAATTGACCTGGACATTAAAAGTCCCTGGGGTGCAGTGGGGGGGGTGGCTTATAAGGTGAGGGCCTGGCTTGTGTTCTTCACCCTGGAGCTGCTCAGAAGAAGCCAGCCTGTCTGCATGCTTCAGGCATGAATGTCTTTGAAAGAACCATGTTGTTGTCTCCCCAGCCTAATGGTAACACCCTATCCACTCTGTTATTTCATGAGACACTTTCCCCAGTTGTTACAAAAGGAAACAGCACATCCAGCCCAGAATCACTTTATGGAGCAGCTGCTTAGTCTGGGGGAATTGGCATTCACATTTTTGAAAGTCTTGTGAGTTTCTGGGGATTTCTCTTTAACCTTGCCTTATCCACCTTTCCCCAGTGTCAGCTCTAACACACAGCCCAGGATCAATGGCATTTATTGAATAACAAGGAAAACGAGTTCCTAAAGGATCGTCAAGTGTTTCTCTCTGAAGCCAGAGCACTACTCAATTATGGCTTCTGTTGCTAAGGAGGGACTGACCCTGGGACTTTGGTGTCTCAGGCAAGAAAGTCTCTTTGCATAATCATGAAGCTAAGGAACCCCACCCCCACTTATCCCCCTTCATTTTTGAGTGGTTTTCTATAGTTTTTCTTCATTTAATTTTTTGTATCATTATTTATTTGACATAGACAACCAGAAATCAAGAAGGTAGGGGGAGATGGAGTTAGAGAGGGAGAGAGACAGAGAGACACCTGCAGCACTACTTAGCCACCCCCAAAACTTACCCCTTGCACAATGTAACATTTGAGCTCAACCAGGTGCACCAACCGGCCCTTGAGTGGGTTTCTATATGTGGAAAATGGAAACTTCCAGCACAAACTGTTACAATCCTAATAGGAACATTTCTAAACATTCTCTCTTTCTCTCTCTCTCTTTATAAATTATAAATAAGTCTTTTTAGAAATGCTATGAGGGAAAAAAAAAGCTTTTTAAAGGGAGAGAGGTTTGGAGAGATAGTATAATGGTTATGCAAAAAGATTATCAGGCCTGAGGCTCTTAAGTCCCAGGGTCAATTCCCCACACCACTATAACCCAGAGCTGAGCAGTGCTCTGGTGAAAGGGGAGTGGGTGGAAGGAGCTCATGACATGCTATACTGAAAATTAGAAAGTCTCTCTGTCTCAAGAACCTAAAGACTTTTCTAGTTGAACAAGTACTCATTACACTTTCTTTTTAATTTTTTAAAAATATTTATTTATGTATGTATTCCCTTTTGTTAACCTTGTTGTTTATTGTTGTATTTATTATTGTTTTTGTTATTGATGTCTTCATTATTGGATAGGACAGAGAGAAATGGAGAGAGGAGGGGAAGACAGAGAGGGAGAGAGAAAGATAGACACATGCACACCTGCTTCACCACTTGTGAGCTTGTGAAGCAACTCCCCTGCAGGTGGGGAGACAGGGGCTCCAATCAGGATCCTTCCTCTGGTCCTTGTGCTTTCTGCCACCTGTGCTTAACCTGCTGCACTAACTCCAGACTCCCTCCCTTACTACACTTTCTATGTACCAAGCACTATTCATAGTATCCTTCAAGGGCATGACAGCATAATGGTTTTGCAAAGAGGTTCTCATGCCTGAGGCTCCAAAGTCCCAGATTCAATCCCCCTGCCCCTCCCTGACCCCCTCACCGCAAACCAGAGCTGAGTAGTGCTCTGGTGTTTCTCTCTGTGTCTTTCGCTCCATCTCTCTCAAAAATAAAAAGAAATGAATAAAAGAAAATGTGCTTCAGGTCTGTTTTTATCTTTTATTTATTTGTTTGTTTATTTAGTGTGCATGTGTGTCATGCATGCCTTACTCTAGGATTATCACTGTGACTCAGTGCTGGCACTACAAATCCACTGCTCCTCATGGTGATTCCCTCCCATTTATTAGACTGGAGTAGAAGGCAACGTTTATATGTGTGAGGTCATAAATTCAATCCCTGGTGCTGTGTATGCCATAGCCTGAGCCCTAGCTAACTTCTTTCCCCTCCCTTCATCTCCCCACTCCCACACCCCACATAGACTCTCAATCAATACTGCCTGGCAAATTAGCTCTCTTTAATAGTTCCTTTGACAATGCACAACCCAGGTTTCAGTCCATTCACACTATATAAAAGGAAGCTTTCTGATGCTATGATTTCTTTGTCTCTTTGTCTCAGTCCTACTGTCAGACAAAAAAAAATAAACAAAGATTTCACCAATGTATCTTGGAACCTTACCTCTTCAGAGAAAGACAGAAACAGGCTGGGGATATGGATTGACCTGCCAACACCCATGTCCAGAAAAGAAGCAATTACAGTAGTCAGGCTCCCACCTTCTGCAACCCATAAATAATTTTGGTCAGAGCCAAGTGGTGGCACAGCTGGTTGAGTGCACATATTGCAATGCACAAGGACCTGGCTTTGAGTTCCCCGTCTCCACCTGCAGAGGGAAAGCTTCACAAGTGGTGAAGCAGTGTTGTAGGTTGCAGGTGTGTCTCTGTCTCTCTCCCTCTCTCTCCCTCCTTCCATCTTGATTTCTGCTTGCTCAATAAAGATAATAAAAAAATAAATAAACAAGAATTTTGTCCATCTGCACAGAAGGGGAGTAATTATAACAGAAGGTGACAAGAGGGCTCTGAACTCCAATTCCATCAGGACCTAGAGAGAGAAGAGGAACAAAGGAAGGACATTTGGAGGTAGTAGCAGTTGTAGGGGTGACTTAGAAAGGAAGAGACCTTGCCCTCACTGCAGAGCAGCAATGGTAGGGACTGCCAGCACACACAAATGCACATGAGCACCCAGGCACACACACTCACACACACGTGTGCGCACACTCACACACACACAGACAAGTTATCCATTTTCACCTTCTTTATTGCACAGACAGTAGCTTTCTCAGATGTGTAAATGTTCTCTAGTCCTTCCCTCTTTTGAACTTAAAGTTGTGTATATATGCTCCAGGGTTATCACTGGGGATCCACAGCTACACAGTGAATACACTGTTCCTGGAGGCCATGTTCTCTATGTTTTGGTTCTTTTTGTTTTTGGGTAGGACAGAGAGAAATCCAGAGAGGAGGGAAGACAGAGAAGTGGAGAGAAAGACAGACACCAGCATGCAAGAATCCAAAAGACAGACATACTTTGTTTATCACTGTTGTTGTTACTGTCATTGTTGTTGAATAGGACAGCAAGAAATGGAGAGAGGGGAAGACAGAGAGGGAGAGAGAATGATAGACACCCGCAGACCTGCTTCACTGCTTGTGAAGCGACTCTCCTGCTGGTGTGGAGCCAGTGCTTGAACCCACCCGCAACCCCCCAGCCCAGGTCTTTAATATGCCCCAGGTCTTTAAGCTGGTCCTTGAGCTTTGTGCCATATGCACTTTACAGTCACTGCCAAGCCCCCTAGTATTACTTTTTAACCAAAGCACTGCTCAGCTCTGATTGATTTTGCTGCAAGGGATTGAACCTGGGACTTTGGAGCCTCAGTCATGAGTCTTTTTGTATAACCATTAATTATGTCATCTACGCCTGCCTCTGAAATGTCATTTTTCATACTAGCAAAGATAAAAATGCCTCTTCTATGGTGGCCCAGGGGGTGACTCATGGGATAAAGCTTTGAACTCACAAACATGAGGTCCCAACAACAATGTTTACATCACAATTGCCAGAGTGAAGATCTGGTTCTCCTTCCCTTTTTCTCTTGTGAATAAACAGGAAATATAGAAACAAACTGGGGCAGGGAGGGGGATACCATAATGGTTATGAAAAAAACTAGTATGGGGCCAGGTGGTGGCTCATGGAAGTGCAAGGTCTCAGGCAAGGATGCTAGTTCTAGCCCCCATTTTCTCACCTGCAGGGCATTCCCTTCACTAGTGTGAAGTGGTCTTCAGCTGCTTATATTTCTCCCTATCTTCGTCTCCCCACTCAATTTTTCTATGTCTTATAAATAAATAAATAAATAAAAATTTAAAAAATGACCACCATGAGTACTATGTTCATAGTGCAGGAACCGAATAACAGGGATAAAGCACAAAAACAAAGAAAAAATGTATTTCATGCTTGAGGGTCAAAAACATGAGGATCCCTGTTCAAGTCTCAGGCTCTCCTTCTGCTGTGGGGGTCACTTCACAAGCAGTGAAACAGGTCTTCAGGTGTCTATCTTTCTCTCCTCCTCTCTATGTCCACCTCCTCTCTCAATTTCTCTTTGTCCTGTCCAATAAAAAAAAAGTGCCCCCCCCAGGAACAGTGGATTCTTGGTGCAGGCACTGAGCCCCATAAACAATACTGGTGGCAAAAAAAAGAGTACAGGCCAAATGAAACACATATGCAAATAGTATATAAATACAATTATTATTCATCTCAATGGATAAGTTCTAAATTTAAAATGCATTTTAAGATCAGAAATTTTGTTTTTATTTATTTATTTTGTTCCCAGGGTAATTGCCAAGGCTTGGTGCCTGTACCATGAATCCACTGCTCCTAGAGGCCATTTTGTCCCCTTTTGTTGCCCTTGTTGCAGATATTTTACATTTTTTAATTTAGCACTCAGTGTAAAAATAGCATGTCAGCATACCCAGATCCTTGCGAGGAAGACCTTAAAACTAGAATATAGGGGGCCAGGCAGTAGCAGTGCAGTGGGTTCAGTGCACATGGCACAAAACTCAAGGACCTGTATAAGGATGCCTGTTCAAGGACCCGGCTCCCCACATGCCGGGGAGTTGCTTCACAAGCGGTGAAGCAGGCCTGCAGGTGTCTGTCTTTCTCTCCCCCTCTCTGTCTTTCCATCCTCTCTTGATTTATCTCTGTTTGGTCCAGCAAAAACAACAACAGCGATGGCAACAACTAAAATAACAACAAAGGCAGCAAAAATGGGGAAAATGGTCCCCAAGAGCAATGGATTCGTAGCGCAGGCAACGAGCCCCAGCAATAACCCTGGATATAGATATATTCCAGGTGGGAGAAATAGACAACTTTAGGATGCAGGAAAGATTTGGGAGCAATCCAAATTAGTCCTTGTGGGCAGTGAAAGAAATCTTGTTGTGTACGCTCTCTAGAAAGAGTGTATCTCATTCATAAGGGCACAAGGAAGCCTCTCAAAACCAGGCTCACAGTAACCCCTGAGGCAGCATTCCTTTATTACCTGAGTGCTGAAGACAAGGCAATTCAAGTCAGAAAGCAGCAGATACATGAACTCGGGCTTCCTAAATCACTTGTACATGAAATCGCTGGGGCTCTTGGGAGATTTTTTTTAGATCAGCTGAGTTTTATGGACTGCAAAGACCAGAGACAGAGAAAAGAGTTAAATAACCTCCCTGGTGAAACCCAGGCAGTTGAATGAGAAGATAACTGTCTCTGTGCTGTTGGTAAAATGTCTTCTCTCTGTAAGAAAGCCAAGGGTACTAGGCTCTGATTTTTTTTTATATTGTTATTGTCAAACACTGCCCTCGAGAGGCAGCTCCTCTTTTAGCACTGGAGAAAATAATCCTAAACTTGGAGCAACTTTGGTCTCACCTTCAACCCCAACCCAACAGCCCCAAAATTCCACATTTTTAAAAATTTTTTACTAAGGTGGAAAATTTACATACATCTTATAGGTATCTGTGGATTTTGTGCATGTGTGTATGTAACTTATAAGGCATAAAATACTTCATTCTGCTTTAGAGATATCGGGGGAAAATAATGAGAATGAAGGATGCCATAAATCAATCAAAATAAGATTGCAATGAAATCTCAACTATTTTTTAGGTCAAATGATATTTTTCATTTACAATAATTAAGATCATCTAAGGAGATTTCTATGGCTTCATTATTCTGACCTTTAATACATGTATATAAAGTCAGAAATAGAACACTGTTTTTTCGTTTAATCATTATTATTTAAAAAAATCTTGGATGGGGAGATGGGATAATGATTATGAAAAAGACTGACATGCTGAGGATTCAAGGTCTCAGGTTTATTTCCTTAGCACCTCCATAGGCCAGAGCCGAGCAGTTTTTCTCTTCATATCTCTAACCCCCACTCACTAAAATAAATTAAGTAAGTAAAATCACACTACCATGTCCCCAACACAAAAAGACCAGCAACAGCAGTTGTTGGTGAGGGTATGAAGAAAAAGGATCCCTTGTACACTGTGGGCAGATATGTAAACTGGTCCAGGCTCTAGATAAAGCAAATGGAAGCTCTCAAAGTATTAAAAATGAATGGTAGGGTGGTGGTACATCCAGTTGAGAGCACACATTACAGTGCACAGGACCTAGGTTCAAGCCCCCGGCCCCAACCTGCAGGGAGCAAGATTCACAGGTGTCAAAACAGGGCTGAGGGTGTCTTTCTGAATCTCTCCCTCCTTGTCCCCTCTCAATTTTTCTCTTTCTCTATCCAGGAATAAAGATTATAAAAAACGTTAAAAATTTTTAAAAATGTATATGGTTTTGGATAGCATATTAATTTTGAAGAGGTTAATTCTTCCCATTCTTTTTCTATTTCCTTGAATAGTGACTCATAATTTTCAGTATACAAATCTTTCACTTATTTTGTTAGGTTTATTCCTACATATTTTATTGCTTTTATTGCTATAGTAAAAGGGATAATTTCTAGATTTCTTCTTCCGTTAGTATAGTGTTTCCATAGAGATATGCCACTGATTTTATATGTTAATTTTGTAGCATGACACCTTGCTATATTGCTTGATAATTTCCAAGAGCTTACTGCTGGATTCTTTAGGTTTTTCTATGCATACTATCATATCATCTGCGACTAGTGAGAGTTTGACTTCTTTTCCACCATGCTAGCTGTTGGCTTGAAATAGGTTGTCTTTATTATGCTGTCACTTTATTCTTTCAAAAAAATCTTACTAGCACAAGAGAAGAAAAATGAGAGGCTCTATCCACACTGAGAGGTGACAGTCCTTCCCTTTCAGAACATGACACATCTGGATGCAGCACTGCAAACAGCTTAGTTCACTCTAATGTGTCTAGGGGTAGACCTCACCCAACAAAAAGCATCCAGGAGGAAGATCCCACCTATAAGTAGCCTTTGGCAAAAGTGTCTGTTCTGTCTCTAAGCAACCTCTATAGGCAAGCTTAGAGGGACAGTTTATTTGTTTATTTATTTATTTATTCCTTTTGTTGCCCTTGTTGGTGTTTTTTTTAATACTTATTATCATCATCATTGTTGAACAGGACAGAGAGAAACGGGGAGAGGAGGGGAAGACAGAGAGGGGAAGAGAAAGACACCTGCAGACCTGATTCACCGCCTGTGAAGCAACTCCCCTGCAGATGGGGAGCCGGGGGCTCAAACCAGAATCCTTACACTGGTCCTTGTGCTTTGCACCAACTGTGCTTAATCTGCTGTGATACTGCCCAATTCCCAGGGTGATTTTTTTAATATTTAAAAAATTAATATTTATTTTCCCTTTTGTTGCTCTTGTTTTTTATTGTTGTTGTAGTTACCATTGTTGTTATTGATATCTTCATTGTTAGACAGGACACAGAGAAATAGAGAGGAGGGGAAGACAGAGAGGGGGAGAGAAACACAGACACCTGCAAACCTGCTTCACTGCCTATGTAGTGACTCCCCTCTAGGTGGAGAGCCGGGGGCTCAAACCTGGATCTTTTTGCCTGTCCTTCAGCTTGCACAACCTGAGCTTAACTCGCTGAGCTACCGCCAGGGGGATATTTTTAACAACAAATGATCCAGACTTTATCTTAGTATCATTGCTGATAAAGAAGTGACACAGTAAAACACTCCAAATGTTCGAGTTAATTTATAACACCAGGTAGATGGACAGACAGTTATTAAGCAAAGAAGTTAGGTTCTATAGATAAAATAACTTTCAGACAAAGAAAGTCATTGTTACTATACTAAGATGTGGCACTAATATGTAGAGGTTTATTCATCTGAAATACCTTAAACCTGGACACACACACACACTACTGTCCAGCCTCCCTGCAATGATTTTTTTTGCCTGCAGGGTTACTGCTGGGGCTCGGTGCCTACACAACAAATCCCCACTGTGCCATGAAGAGAAAGGAATACAAGGCCCAGAGGAAGTCTGAGCACCAACTACTGTGCCAGGGCTGTGGGGCTGCTCACCCTTTCACCATGGTATTTAAACAGCACATTGCGTGGCCCAGCTGCCATACACTAAGTGCCTAAGGATACCATGGATTAAGCCCCCTGTCCTTCCCTGAAGGGGCAAAGCTTCACAAGTACTGAAGCAGGGCTATGGGGGGCTCTATCTCCCTCTTCTCAATTTCTCTCTATCTCTATAAAAATAAGCATTCAAAAATAGTAACAAAATAAGCACTAAGTTGCAGAGTGTACCCTGCAGTTCTTAGAGCCTGGTTTCTGGTGACATAAGTAGGTAAATATGAGAAGGTGATTCCAGGGTTGAGAACAAACCTGTCTAGATATAACTGACTTCTAGAAAAGCCATTCCATAACATTTTGGAGGATTTAGTTAATGAGATGACAGAAAGGCAGGAAGACAACTTAAAGGAAGGTAAGAATATCCCCAGTAGTCACAAGCAAGGCCCCATCAGTGTAAAACAATCTGAGAAAGCCCAGAAATAGCTTTGAAGAATAGACTCTGTGGGGTTGTAGGCCGCAAGAATATTTTCATTCTATCTCTTTGAGTAAAAACAATTCAGAAACCTGTGATTTTACCATTTAGCTTTCATGAATGGTGGCCTACTGACCAGTTTAGCGAAGCAAATACATAAAAAGTACACCGGGTATTTTGAAAGGAGGCGCTGCTGATCTGCTTCTATATGCTCTGTGCAGCTCCACTTGCAGGCCAATATCTGAAGAGAGAACATCACGCAGGCAAAGAGTTGTAAAAAGGTGGCAGGTGCCGGCACTGCTAGTGATGGAGAACCATTAGCTCTATGAGGTTTGATTTCAGTTTGTTTAAAGCCCCCTCATGGCTACCTCTACAGAATATGATTTAATTTAGTTTTGTTTGTTTGTTTACTTGTTTGTTCTTGTTCATTGGACACAGCACTGATCAGCCCTGACTTGCCATGATACTGGGAATTAATGTGTCTTGGGACTGAAAGTTTGAAGCTTTAATTCTAGTGCCATCTCCCCAGCCCAACACTCTCTATTCTTTTGAATTTACCTTATGAATATTTCTCGAATGCATTCTGTCATGGCTGGCTTTTACACTGCAGCCTCTGTTTAGATGCTTAAAATCTCTAGGTTCAACATTCACAGTGACCTGATAACAGTGCTAACCTCATCCACATTGAGGTGTAAAGATACAACTCACTATCCACAGGAACTACTATATGTATCATTTCATTTAAAGAAAAAATACACATACTATGATGCCAACCTAACATCCCTGGGCAGACAACCCACCAATGTGTCCAGGAGCCTCACCTCCCCAGAGGCCCGCACCGCTAGGGAAAGAGAGAGGCAGGCGGGGAGTATGGATCCACCTGCCAATGCTGATGTTCAGTGGGGAAGCAATTACAGTAGCCAGACCTTCCACCTTCTGCACCTCATAATGACCCTGGGTCCACACTCCCAGAGGGATAAAGACTAGGGAAGCTTCCAATAGAGGGGGTAGGATGGAGAAATCTGGTGGTGGGAACTGTGTGGAATTGTACCCTTCTTATCCTACGGACTTGTCCTTCATAATTAAATTGATTTAAAGAAGAAAACTACAAATAATCTTGATATTCACAGCTACAATATCTTATCTTACACAGCTTTCAATGGCCTTGGACTCCTTGAATTACAGTCCATTTGAAAACACTGTTTTCCCCACACCTATGGACATCTAATCTTTGATAAGGGGGCCCAAAGGATTAAATGGAAGAAGGAGGCTCTCTTCAATAAATGGTGCTGAGAAAACTGGGTTGTAACATACAGAAGAATGAAAATGAACCACTTTATCTCACCAGAAACAAAAATCGACTCCAAATGGATAAAAGACCTGGATGTCAGACTAGAAACAATCAAATACTTAGAGGAAAACACTGGTAAAACAGTTTCCCACCTACACCTCAAGGACATCTTTGATGAATCAAACCCAATTGTAAGGAAGACTAAAGCAGAAACAAACCAATGGGACTACATCAAATTGAAAAGCTTCTGCACATCCAAAGAAACTATTAAACAAACAAAGAGACCCCTCACAGAATGGGAGAAGATCTTCACATGCCATACATCAGACAAAAAACTAATCACCAAAATATACAAAGAGCTCAGCAAACTTAGCACCAAAGGAGCAAATGACCCCATCCAAAAATGGACAGAGGATATGAACAAAACATCCACCTCAGAGGAGATCCAAAAGGCTAACAAACATATGAAAAACTGTTCTAGGTCACTGATTGTCAGAGAAATGCAAATTAAGAAAACACTAAGATACCATGTCACTCCTGTAAGAATGGCATACATCAAAAAGGACAGCAGCAACAAATGCTGGAGAGGCTATGGGGACAGAGGAACCCTTTTGCATTGCTGGTGGGAATGTAAATTGGTACAGCCTCTGTGGAGAGCAGTCTGGAAAACTCTCACAAGGCTAGACATGGAACTTCCATATGGTCCAGTAATTCCTCTCCTGGGATTATACCCCAAGGACTCCATAACACCCAACCAAAAAGAGGTGTGTACTCCTATGTTCATAGCAGCACAATTCATAATAGCTAAAACCTGGAAGCAACCCAGGTGCCCAAAAACAGATGAGTGGCTGAGAAAGCTGTGGTATAATACACAATGGAATACTATGCAGCTATTAAGAACAATGAACCCACCTTCTCTGACCCATCTTGGACAGAGCTAGAAGGAATTACGTTAAGTGAGCTAAGTCAGAAAGATAAAGACGAGTATGGGATGATCCCACTCATCAACAGAAGTTGAGGAAGAAGATCTGAAAGGGAAACTAAAAGCAGGACCCGACCAAATTGTAAGTAGGACACCAAAGTAAAAACCCTGTGGTGAGGGGTAGACATGCAGCTTCCTGGGCCAGTGGGGGGTGGGAGTGGGTGGGAGGGATGGGTCCCAGTCTTTTGGTGGTGGGAATGGTGTTTATGTACACTCCTAGTAAAATGTAGTCATATAAATCACTAGTTAATTAATATGAGAGGGGGAAAATTAATTGTATGTCTCAAAGTTTTTTAAAACACAGACTGAATCTTTTTAATATATAGGCTGTGTATTTGATAGGTGGACTCTCTCAAAAGCCTAGACCAAGTAGATCAGAAGCAACCAATAGCACAGATATATACAAGATACTGGGTACTGTACAGCAAACCATAATAAAAGGCCTTTTCAAAGTTAACCCAATTACCAAATAATGTGATGATAACATTAACTATCAATTGTCTTTTTGAACCCTAAGACAGCAGGAACCTCACATCTCCACTATAGAGCCTCTACTTCCCCCATTCCTGGAACCCTTGGATAGGGCTCACTTTCCCATATGCCTCTCCCAATCCATATCAAATAATATTGCATCTGTCGATCACAACCTAATCAACACAACGATTGCCACCTCAACATGCTTCACTTCAGACTGTGTCCAGAGACTTCACATGTGGAATGACAACCCTTCAGCTTCATTACTCGGGTGAGACCTTTCCTTTCATAGTATACTCTAATTCCATCTCAGGTGGTTCACTTTGTAACAAAGTCCCCAAACCTAGATATACACCAGTTTCTGTGAGAGAGCATATGTTCACACGTATCCATAAACTACTGCAAAATATATACCTGAAAGCAGAAGTACACTAGAGTTTGCAGTGAGTATCCCCCTAACACTTCCTCTCCACTATTCCAACCTTTGGGTCCATGGTTGCTCAACAATTTGTTTGGCTTTGTATGTTAACTCTCTTTTCAGTCACCAAGTTCCAGATGTCATCAGGATGCCGGCCAGGCTTCCCTGGGCTGAAGACCCCACCAATGTATCCTGGAGCTCCGCTTCCCCAGACACCCACCCTACTAGGGAAAGAGAGAGGCAGACTGGGAGTATGGATCGACCAGTCAACGCCCATGTTCAGCGGGGAAGCAATTACAGAAGCCAGACCTTCCACCGTCTACAACCCACAATGACCCTGGGTCCATGCTCCCAGAGGGATAGAGAGTGGGGAAGCTATCAGGGGAGGGGGTGGGATATGGAGATTGGGTGGTGGGAATTGTGTGGAGTTGTACCCCTCCTACCCTATGGTTTCATTAATTTATCCTTTCTTAAATAAATAAAGAAAAAAAAAGAAAAGAAAAAGAAAACACTGTTTTTCAGTTTTAAGCATGTACTTCAGGAGAAAGACACCAGCAAACACCCCTCATGTCTCACACAAGCAGTGCTGGCACAGAAGCCGAGACCTCACACATCCAAGTTCAGTGTCACACAGGCAAGCCCGGGGCTCTTCCTGCTGAGCCACTGCCCAGGCACAGGGACAACCCCACCCGAACCCCCTTTCAGCCGATCCCTTCACACTGCCCTCGGGATGTCAGTTGTCTCTTGTCACACCACCCAGTTTCACACTGTGCGGCCTCTGCATCTGCTACCTGCGACTCTCAGAGACAGTTCTCGCCCAACTGCCCAAATCCACCTCAATCCTCAACCACCCAGCTCAGTGCTCCTGCCACCAAAAAAAGAACCCGCTGCCAGCAGCTTCTCTCCTCAAGGACTAAGCTTTCTGCTTTCCACAGCACCTCAGTGCCCATCTGCCACGTGGCCGAGCGGCTTTCTCCCCCAGGAGACTGAGGCCCTGCCTTCCTGGGGTCACATCTGGGAAAGCACCAGTCCCCGCAGGGTTCCGGCAGGTTCACTGACCTCGCTGGTCTGGTCGGTCACAGGCAGGATACTCAGGAGATAGCAGTTCAAGCGCACGAATGAGCACCGCCACATCTGCAAACTGGACAGAGCCATGTGGGGGTCGGGTGGGCTGCCAGCTGGGTTGAGGTGGGGTGGAGTGCAGATGCCCGGCACAGGGGTCAGAAAGTACGCGCCATTGAAAACAACTGTCTGGGACATCACTTAACCCAATAGTGACTTTTATTTTTCTTAAAGAAATATGTCTGGGGGCTGCTCGGTGGCACACCTGATTAAGCGCACACATTACAGTCCTCAAGGGCACAGATTAAAGCCCCTGGCCCCCACCTGCAGGGGCAAAACTTCACAGTGGTGAAGCAGGTCTGCAGGTGTCTCTCATTTTCTCTCCCCATCTCCCACTCCCTTCTCATTTTCTCTGTCTCTATACAAAAATAAATAAATAAATAAATAATTTGTACTAAAGTGAGCTGTATCTGTTTGGATCCATTTCAGAAAGGAATATATTGCTTCTGAAAGATTGGGGAAATATATGTACAATCATCCAGTGTCAGTCACCTTGGGAGAATCACTGCAGTTTGCAGTGGGGAAGATGGGACACAGAACTCTGGGGGTGGGAATGGTGTGCAATTAGATCCCTGCTACCTTACAATCTTGCAAATCAATATGGAATCACCAATGATTAAAAGAGCTCCCCGACGTATGTATACTAAAAAGCTGACTCTCTGAGCTGACCGAGATAAATCTGCCTTGTTTGCTTGCCACCAAAACTCAACAGAAGAAAAGGTCAGAACTGCTTAACCTCAGGCCCTGCCCTCCTAAGCAACTAACTGGCTGAGGACAGCTTGACCCTGGGATGGGTCAAGTTGGAACCAATGTCAGAAGACACAATGCTGGGGGGCTGAGCAGTGGTGCACCCCGCTGAGTGCACAAGTTACAATAAACAAGACCCAGGTTCGAGCCCCCAGTCCCCACCTGCAGGGGGAAACTTCACGAGTGGTGAAGCAGGGCTGCAGGTGTCCCTCAGAACCTCCCTATCCAGAGCCCTGTCCACTAGGGAAAGGCAGAAATAGGCTGGGGGTATGGTCCACCTGCCAATGCCCAGGTCCAGTGGAAAAGCAATTACAGAAGCCAGACCACCCACCCTCTGCACCCCATGTAGAATTTTTGGCCATACTCCCAGAGGGAGAGAAACATCAAGGCAAGATCATCAGAGGATTCTGAACTCCAATTCCATCAGGACCTGGAGAAAGAAGAGGATAAAAAGGACATTTGGAAGTAGTAACATGTGCAGGTATGACTTAGAAAGGAAGAGGAGGGGAGTCAAGTGGTAGAGCAGTGGGTTAAGGGCAGGTGGCGCAAAGCACAAGGACTGGCATAAGGATCCCGGTTCGAGCCCCCGGCTCCCCACCTGCAAGGGAGTTGCTTTACAAGTAGTGAAGCAGGTCTGCAGGTGTCTGTCTTTCTCTCCCTCTCTCTGTCTTCCCCTCCTCTATCCATTTCTCTCTGTCCTATCCAACAACAATGACATCATAACAACAACAAAAACAACAAGGGAACAAGAGAGAATAAATAAATTTAAAAAAAGAAAAGAAGAGGAAGTCGGGTTAAGTGCATGTGGTGCGAAGCACAAGGACTGCATCAGGATCCCGGTTCCGGCTACCCACTGGCAGGGGAGTTGCTTCACAAGGTGGAGAAGCAGGTCTGCAGGTGTCTGTCTTTCTCTCCCCCTCTTTGTCTTCCACTCGTCTCTCCATTTCTCTCTATCCTATCTAAGTACGATGACATCAACAACAATAACAACTACAACAATGAAAGCAAGGAGAGCAACAAAAGGGAAAATAAATATAAAAAAGAAGAAAGGAAGAGGGGGAAGGACCATAGGAAAAATGGGCAAATAAATAAATAAATATATGAATATAAATAATATAGAAACAATAGCCCCTATCTGTCACCTTGGGAGAACCACTGTGGTTTCCAATGGACAGAATGGGACACAGAATTCTGGTGGTGAGAAAGGTGTTTATTCCTATTGGAGACATTGAACTAGCAATAATAACCCCAGAGGCAGAAAAAAAAGGTTAAATTTATTTGTTACATTTGAGAGAGTTTCCCATGCCACAGAGGAGAGAGACAGAGGCAGAAGCCAGAGCACCACTCCAGTGCATGCAGTGCAGGGATCAAATCTGGAACTTCAGGCATGAAAGACTGGTACTCTACCAGTTGAGCTATTGTCCTAGGTTTGGGTTTGGTTTGCTCCCATTAGAAGCACCAGTGTAACTAATATCAGAGCCTTCCTCCACCCCACTTCTAGGTGGAAAACTCCCAAGTCTAAAGGGACAATGACCTGCCATTTGGAGACATTGCACTGATGACCTACTTCTCAGAGGGCTTCCTGTCCTCTGCATGACCCTGATGTGTGAGGGGGAGAAGGTCCTCATTGTTACTTATGTGATTAAACTGAAACAAGCCCCTTCATTAAAAGCACAAACCAGGAAGAAGAGAAGCAGCAAGGCCAGTCCAGGAAGAGATGAAGTCTCTTCCTCAAGCAGACAGGGACTCAGAGATGGAGCCTTAGAAATGCCAAGAGGCGCTGATGCTCCCTGCATGGATCTCAACAGCTGCCAGTGATGGTGCATCACATTGGCGAGCTGCTCTCCTACAGCCTGGGGAAGCTAGTTTCTCTGCACTGAACTCACACACTTTCTGTGGTTTTTGGAAGCTTTCCAACAAAAAGCTACTTAAGCAATGCCTTTAAAAGGGGTTTAAACACACCAGGGAGTCATAGATACATCTGACAATTAAAATAAGCAGGAAACATTCGTGAAATGGAAAAGAGTCACAGAAACAAGACGCACCCTTGCTTAAAAAGATAATGCCAAGGAGCCAAGAGGCTGGCTACAATTGAGCACACACATTGCTGGGTTCAAGCCCCTGGTTCCCAGATGCTGGGGTGGGGGGAGTTTTATCAATGGTGAAGCAGGACTACAGGTGTCTTTCTCTCTACCTACCTCCTGAACCCCCTCAATTTCTCTGTCCTGTCAAGTAAAAGAAAAGAAGAGTAAAAAGAAAAAGAAATGGCCTGCAGGAGCAGTGACACCACCTCGCCCCAGCAGTAACCCAGGTGACCATTAGGAAAACAAAGATAAGA
Organism: Erinaceus europaeus; assembly: GCF_950295315.1. Taxonomy (NCBI): domain Eukaryota; kingdom Metazoa; phylum Chordata; class Mammalia; order Eulipotyphla; family Erinaceidae; genus Erinaceus; species Erinaceus europaeus. Next base: position 185,149,288 of record NC_080163.1, read on the forward strand.
TCACATACAATCTTACAGATTGTTAATATGACATACGAAAATAATTACCAGGAAAATAATTCCCAGGAAAACCCAAACCCAAAAAGAGCACTGACGGAGGGCAGCATAATGGCTATGCAAAGAGACTCTCATGCCTGAAGCTCCTAAGTCCCAGGTTCAATCCCCTGCACCACCATAAACCAGAGCTGCTCAATGTTCTGGGGAAAGAAAGAAAAAAAAACACCCATGGAGATGAGTGGATTTTGTGGACCCCCCACACCAGTCTCTGTCTCTGTCACTTCTTCAGGTTGTGCCAGGCCCCAGGCACTATCCCAGGAGATTCACAGATGTTGCTTTAACCCCCACAACAATCAGGTGAGCACGGTCATTCATTCCCATCTTAGAGATGATGAAACCGAGGCCGAGAAAGGTTAATGAACTTGCCCCAGGTCACGTGGCTAGGGAGAGGTGCAAGTGGCTGAGAAGCTGAACCTGGCCTGGTGACAGCCTGCAGAAGGGAGGGGGATACTCCCCGCCCCCTCCCCCATGAAAGGCTGGGCCACTGAGGCTCGACTGGGCCTTCCCACGGCTAGGCTGATCTGAGCAGCACAGACCCGTCCCGGGAGCTGTCCTAGAGCGGCACACTGGGACCCAGTGCTTGGGCTGCAAAGCTGGAGCCACTGTTTATTCCTTTTAAAATAAATATAGATGCATATATACTTATTACTTCTTACTTTAATGAGAGAGAGAGCAGAAACAGACCGAGACTAAAGTCTATACCAGAGGACTGCTCCACCCTCAAAATGGTACAGGGGTCTGAACCTGGGACTTTGGAGCCTCAGGCCTGAAAGTCTCTGGCCAACCATGATGCTGCCTCCCCCACCCACAGAGGCTCATTCCTGAAGCCTGCTTATGAGAACACAGCACCCATTTAGCCACGTTAACCCGATATAGTGGCCACAGGTCACTGGGGGTGTTCACGTTTAATTATTATGTTTTTATTGCCCCCAGAGCTATCGCGGGGCTCAGTACTGGTACTGGGAACCCACCACTCCCAGGGGCCATATTTTCCTTTTATTTTTCCTTTCTTATTTTTATTAGATAGGACAGAGAAAAAGTGAGAGAGGAGGGGAAGTGAGAGGGCAAGAGAAAGACATCTGCAATCCTGCATTTCTCCCCGTGCCCCCCACAGCTGGGGAGGGGGCTCAAACCTGGGTCCTTGTACTTGGTAATATGTACACTCAACTGGGTAAATCACTACCTGGCCTCCTAATTTTAAAGAAATAAAATTGGACTGGGGAGATAGCATAATGCAAAAAGACTTTCATTCCTGAGACACCAATGTCCCAGGTTCAATCTCCGGAGCCATCATCAGCCAGAGATGAGCAGTGCTCTGGTAAAAATTAATTAATTTAAATCTTCAATACTTCACATTAAATTCTTCTTTTTTTAAAAAAAAATCTAATTATATATTTATTTGAGGGAAAGAAAGAGAACCAGGGCATCATGCTGTCACATATGATAGCAGGAATGAACTCAGGAACTCACGTTTGAGAATCTAGTGCCTTACCCACTGTGCCACCTCCCAGGCCACTCAACACTTTTCAAGAACTCACCAGTCACATGTACTCATGATTGCCACAGGGCATGGCATAGACTACAGGACACTGCTCACTGCTGTCACTACAGGAAGTGCCCTGGATGGGGTCAAATCCAAAGATTGCTTTACAAAGAAGTACAATTATTCTTCAGTTGGGGTGGGGAGGGACTAAGACAGCCTGAGATTTATGTATTTATTTATCAATCTCTCACCACCACTCCAAGTCAACTTTTCCAGACAGAGACAGAGAAGGGTCTGATGGTATGTATACCTGGTAGAGCACACATGCTATCTTGCACAAGGACCCAGGTTCAAGTCCCCAATATTAGGGGAAAAGCTTCATGAGTGGTGAAGCAGTGCTGCACATATCTGTTTTTTTCCCTCTCTCTCCTCCCTTCCCTTTCAAATTCTCTCTACTAACAAAGAAAGGGGAAAAGAGAAAAAAATGATTTAAGGGAAAGGTTGATTCATTGTGCAGGCAGAAAACCCTGTAAATAACCATTATGGGGAGGGGGAGGGAGGGGGGGGACTATTGCTGGGGCTCAGTGCCTGTACTTTTAATACACTGCTCCTGCTGGCCATTTTTTCCCCTATTTTGTTGTTGGATAGGACAGTGAGAAATCGAGAGAGGAGGGGAAGACAGAGGGGGAGAGAAATATAGACACCTACAGACCTGCTTCACCACTTGTGAAGCAAACCTCCTGCAGGTGGGGAGCTGGGGGCTCGAACCAGGTTCCTAGTGCCAGTCCTTGTGCTTCGAGCCATGTGCTCTTAACTTGGTGCACTACCGACCCCCCTCTTTTGCTTTTTCTTTTCCTTCAACCAGAGCACTGCTTAGCCCTAGCTTATGGTGCTGCTGCACATCTGGAGTCTCATGCATGAACGTCATTGTACAGAGCCATTATGCTATCTCCCCTGTCCTGACATTTTTTAATTCTTTTCTTTTTTTCATATTTATTTATTTATTGCTAAGGGCACGAAGAAGAAAGAGCCAAAACATCATTTTGGGGGTTGAACTCAGGACCTCATGCTTGACAATCCAACACCCCACCCCTGCACCACCTTCTGGTCGCATTTTTTAAATTATATACATGGAAGAAATAATCATCTGTCTAAACTGCTCCCCAATATGTCACTGACATCTTATCTAATCAAACCCCAGTACCCCCCACCCCGTCTATACCCCTGCATGTGATGGACCCACAGGCCTTTACTCTCTTATCCACTGGAACCCTGGTCTCTCATTATGGGGATATCTTTCCTCTCCTCTCCTCTCCTCTCCTCTCCTCTCCTCTCCTCTCCTCTCCTCTCCTCTCCTCTCCTCTCCTCTCCTCTCCCTTTTTCATGGAGTTGGGCCTCGAACATGCAGTCTTACTGCTCCCAGGCAGATTCTTCATTCCAAGAGACTGAGAGAGACTCCAGAGCACCAGAGCCCCTTGCTGTGGGGCCAGGAAGATAGCTTATTTGTTATGTAAATCACTCTGATTCCTAAGGCTCTGAAGTCTCAAGTTCACTTCTCAGCATGGAAGCTCTAGGCCAGAGCTGAGCAGTGCTAGGGTATGATGACAACAACAACAACAACAGCAACAGTAAAAATAGCTGGAAAACAAAATGCTAATACTGTTGTATTAGAAGTCTGCCAGTGGGTCAACTAGAAAAGGAGCAGCAAAGATGCCCAAGAGCCAGCAGAAGGGAAATAAGCAAACGAATGAAACAGAAAACAGAAAGATGAATCAAAGGATTAATGAAACCAAGAGTTGTTTCTTCAAAAGGATAAATAAAATAGATAAACTAACTGGCTAGACTTATAAAAATTAAGATAAGAGAAAGAGTAGGTTTTGATAAAAGCAGTCAGGAATGAGAGAAGTGAGGCCACAATGGAAAATGAGGAGATACAAAGAATCACACAAGGATAGTATGAACCCATCTATGCAAATAAAGGACATTCCTTGATCCTGGATTAGAATATTAAACATTACTAAAATGACCATTCTAACAAAAGCAATTAACAATTGTATACAATCCCTATCAAGACCTCAATAACATTTTTCAAGGAAATCAAACAACTTGTTAAAAAATCTGTGTGAAGCCACACCAAATACAAACAAACAAACAAAAAACAGCCAAGGCACTTTTGTCAAAAAAAGGATAAAAATGGAGGCATCATGTTCCCCAACTCAGTTTACGTTACAAAGCAACAGTAGTTAAAACAGCATAATACTGGAGTAGAAATGGGCACCAGGATCAGTGAAACAGATCCGGAAGCCCAGAACTGAGTCCACACATATGGACTCACCTAATATGTGACCATGGGGCTAAGGCCATTCAGCGGGGGAAAAGAAGACCTCTTCGACAGATGGTGCTGGAACAGCATGGAGGAAATAAAAGTACATCACTGGCTAACTCCACACACCAAAGTCAGGTCAAAATGGAGCAGAGATCTAGATATTCGTCAAGAAACTCTTTTTAAATAAAACTTATTAGTGATTTACTAATGATGAACAATATTGTAAGGTAACAGGGCTACTATTCCACACAGTTCCCACCATCAGAGTTCCGTATCCCATCCCCTCCACTGGAAGCTTCCCTATTCTTTGGGAAGCTCTGGGAGTGTGGACTGATACTAAGCATCCATAAAGCACTTCTGCATGGGGATGGGGACACAGTCCTTTGGTTACAGGAGTGGTGAAATAAATAAAAAGAAAGAAAGAAAGATCTGGTACAGTTCAACAAAGAAAAATAATAATAACTCAATAAAAAAGGGGGACAAAGAACCAAATAGACAGATTTCTAAAGAACAAGAAGGTCCACAGACATATAAAGAAACGTTTCACATCACTTATCATTAGAGAAACGCAAATCAAAACTATGCAGAGATTCCACCTCATGGCTCTGGGTTACATCAACAAAACAGGAAAGACAGGTGTTTGCGAGGCTGTGGAGAAAAGAGGACTCTGCTGCTGGGAATGACTGCAAACTGTCACAGCCCCTTTGGTAAACAATACAGAGAATTGTCAAACAAATAAAAATGAAGTTACTGTGTGGCCCGACAATACCACCCTAGGCATTGACCTAAAGGAAAACAGACACTGATGCAAAGGGACGTGTGTACCCTCATACTCATAGCAGCGTTATTCACAGTGGCCAAAGAGTAGAAGCAGCCTTCGTGGCCCCTGACCAATGACTGGGTCAAAAGCTATGGGACATATACTCCACTGTATATTGCTCAGTACTGACTGGAGGGCTGAGCAGTGGTGCTCAGAGTTCAGTGCACATATTATCATGCTCAAGGACCTGGCTTCAAGCCCCCATCCCAATCTGCATGGGGGAAGCTTCATGAGTGATGAAGCAGGTCTGCAGTTTTCTATCTTTCTCTCTTCTTCTCTGTCTCTCCATCCGACTCTCAATTTCTCTCTGTCCTATCCAATAAAGTAGAAAGGAAAAAAAGAAGAAGAAGGAGGAGAAGGAGGAGGAGGAGGAGGAGGAGGAGGAGGAGGAGGAGGAGGAGGAGGAGGAGGAGGAGAAGGGTCTTATTGTGTCCTTTTGGGACAAAACAGATGGAACTGGAATTGATTATATTTAGCAAAATAAGCAAAAAGAAGAATGTCAACTATGGGATGGTTTCACTCCTGTGTGGAGTCCAGAGAACGGATACACACAAATTTGCAAAAGAACAGAAAACAAAAGCAAACAAATTGTTTCTGAGACTTGTGAAAACTATGGTGGTTATCTTTGGGTAGGAACACGAAATTCAGGTGCTGGGTGTGGTGTGGAACCATACCCTGGGGAAGGGAGGGGAGACTACCAGGAACATGCATGGTGCGCCCTGCCCCACTAGGAAAGAGAGAGACAGGCTGCGAGTATGGATCGACCTGCCAATGCCCATGTTTAGTGGAGAAGCAATTATGGAAGCCAGACCTTCCACCTTCTGCACCCCATAATGATTCCAGGTCGATGGTCCCAGAGGGATACTGAACAGGAAAGCTTTCAAGGGAGGAGATGGGATACAGAACTCTGGTGGTGTATATTATGGCTTTGTCAATATATTTTTATTTTTATTTTATAAGTAATTTTTTTTTGCCTCCAGGGTTATTGCTGGGGCTTAGTGCCTGCACCACGAATCCGCTGCTCCTGGAGACCATTTTTCCCATTTTGTTTGTGCTTGTTGTTGTCTTTGTTACTGCTGCCATTGATGTTGTTGTTGTTGGATAGGACAGAGAGAAATAGAGAAAGGAAGGGAAGACAGAGAAAGGAGAGAAAGACAGACATCTGCATACCTGCTTCATCACTTGGGAAGTGACTCCCTTGTAGGTGGGGAGTGGGGGGCTTGAACTGGGGTCCTTATGCTGGTCCTTGCACTTTGTGCCACGTGTGCTTAACCTGCTGCACTACCAACCAACCCCAAATAAATATTTTTTTTAAATGAGATTATCACAAAGTTGAGTGACAACTCATCTAGTTGGGCCCGTGTCTTGACATGTACATGGCCTAGGTTCCTTGAACCCAGACACCTCAGGGAAGTGCCTCAGCACTGGGAGGAGCTCCAGTTCTCTAGTGTCTCTCCCTCTCTATTGGCCTCTATTTCTCTCTCATTTAATCTCTGAGATGAAATGAATGCCAAAGTTAGCATGGAGGGGCCAAGCAGTGGCACACCTAGTTGGCACACTGTACTAAGTACAAGGACCCAGGTTTGAGCCCTTGCTCCCCACTGGCAGCGGGGAAGCAGGTCTGCAAGAGTCTGCCTCTCTTCCTCTCTATTTTCCCCTCTCTTCTCAATTTCTTTCTCTGTCCTATGAAAAAAAGAAAAAAATGGGAGATGGCCACTACGAGCAGTAGATTCACTGAGCACCGGTCATAACCCTGTGGCAAAAAATTAAGAAATAGGAGGCTGGGTGGTTAAGCACATCTAGTATGAAGCACAAAGACCCGCTTAAGGATCCAGGTTCTAGACCGGGCTCCCCACCTGCAGGGTGTCCTCTGACAAGCAGTGAAGCAGGTATGTAGGTGTCTCTCTGTCTCTCTTCCTCTCTATCTTCCCCACCCCTATCAATTTATCTCTCTTTCCTCCTATCCAATAAAAAATAATAAAAGAAAGATGACCACCAGGAGCGGATTCATAGCGCCAGCACCCAGCCCCAGCGATAACCCTGGAAGCAAAAAATAATAATGGTATATCCACTGTATCATGAATACTGTGGTGTTTCTCCTTCTCTATCTGTACCTCTCTCCCTCTGTTTCTCTCTGACTGGGATTGAAAGGCAAAGTATATGCTGGGAATGGTGGACTCACACAGGCTTAAAGCCTCAGCATCAAAAAATAACAAACAAACAAAAGACCCACACTGGCACCATACGCTGATGAGAAAGTGGAGCAACAGGGATTCATATTTGTGAGTGGAACTGCAAATATTATAGTGCTTTTTAAAAGGGCCTGCTAGGTTCCTGTTAAACCAAGTACACAACAATTCTTTGGTTGGAAATTACACTTCTCCATGTTTATGTGAAAGAAATAAAAGCAGATGATCATTAAAATTCGGGCACAATATTATGTACAGGGTAGCCCGGGAAGTGGTGCAGCAGGTAAGGCATTGGACTCTCAAGCATGAGATCCTTGGTTATATTCTATTCATTTTATGAACCACAGTGATGTTCTGGCTCTGTTTCCTCCCCTGTCTCACAAACAAATAAGTAAATAAATAAATAAAAATTTTTAAAAGGCACATGTGTAACAACTTTATTCATGTTGGCCCAAACTAGAAACAGCATAGTTGCCCAGGAATGAAATAATGAATAAACAAACAGAATAGCCCACAACAATCACCCTCTTATGCTGAGTGAAAGAAGCCTTATGCAAAAGAGAGCATTGTGGAGCCAGAGAGGTATTATAGTGGTTCTGCAAGACTTTCCTGCTTGAGGCTCTGAGGTTCCAGGTGCAGTCCCCAGCACCACTATAAACCAGAGCTAAACTGTGTTCTGGTAAATAAAAATAAATAAGTAGCACAATAGACATTTCCAATTATGGAAAGTTCTTAGGTCTACATACTGGACCTTTGAAACACAATTAGCATAAACTGATGTAACATAAGTACAAGATACAGGAAAGTCCAATTCATTAATAGTTTTTAGGGGAATGGGTGGTAGCACACCTCACAGAGTGCATGTATTACCGTGTGCAGTGACATGGGTTCAGGCCGCAGGTCCCCACTTGCAGGGGGAAGCTTCACAAGGAAGTAGTGATAATAGGTGTCTTTCTTTTTCTCCCTCTCTAACCCCCCTATTCCCTCTCAATTTCTCTCTGTCTCTATCCAAAATAAAAGATAAATTAGCAAGTATTATTGATTATATTAAGGTGTTATTTGCATATGTAGGTTAGGTATACTGTTAAAATCAATTGCACCTTGGCACCAGGAAGATAACTTAAGTCTGTCAGAGCATCAACATGCCTGTCTGAGGCCCCAGAGGCCACAGTTTCAATCACTGGCACCACCTTATGCCAGAGCTAAAGAGTGCTCTGGTGTCTCTGTCTCTGACACACACACACACTCTCCCTCTCTCTCTCTCTCTATCTCTCTTTCTCTCTCTCTCTCCCCTCGCTAAATAAATAATTTTAAAACCAGCCCTGAGGCAGCCAAGATGGTTCAGCTGGAGAGTGTGGTACTTAGGCAAGAACTCAAGCCAGGCTCAAAGCCAGCTAACACCACACCAGGGAAAGCTCTGGTGCTGTGGTGTCTTCTCCTCTTTCCCTCTGTCTATTTCTTTGGATCTAAAAAAATATCAACGTGGAGCAGTGAAGTCCTTGTGACAACAAAAAAAGTAAATTTTCCAAGAGGTCCTGAATTCAATCCCTGACATCACAAAATGTCAAAGAGTGCTATGCTGTTCTCCCCTCCCCTCTCTGCCCCCTCTCCTCTCCCTTATCCCTGTCCCTCTCTCTATAAAAATGTTTTTGGACTGGGAGGTGGTACACCTGGTAGAGAGCACACATCACCAGACATAGGGGCCTGGTTCAAGCCCCTTATCGCCACCTGCATGTAGAAAACTTCACAGTGAAGCAGTGCTGTAGGTGTCTCTCTCCTTCCCTTTCAATTTCTCTGTCTCTATTTACAAAAGAAAGAAAACAATGGGCACTGAGAATGGTTTATTCATCATGCAGACATAAGAGGTCCACTAGTAACACTGGTAGCTATAAAATATTTTAGGGGCTTGAGAGGTGGTGCATCCAGTTTAGCACCCATATTACCGTACACAGGGGCTGAGTTCAAGCTCCCACCCCCCACCTACAAGAGGGGTTGCTTCACAAGTGATGAAACAGGTTTGCAGGTGTCTATCTTTCTCTCTCCCTCTCTATCTCCATTTCACTTTCAGTTTCTCTCTGCCATATCCAGTAAATAAAAAAAAATAAGAAAAGGGAGTCGGGCGGTGGCGCAGCGGGTTAAGTGCATGTGGTGCAAAGCACAAGGACCAGCATAAGGATCCCGGTTCAAGCCCCCGGCTCCCCACCTGCAGGGGAGTCGCTTCACAAGTGGTGAAGCAGGTCTGCAGGTGTCTATCTTTCTCTCCCCCTCTCTGTCTTCCCCTCCTCTCTCCATTTCTCTCTGTCCTATCCAACAATGACAACATCAATAACAACAATAATAACTACAACAACAATAAAAAGGGCAACAAAAGGGAAAATCAATAAATATTAAAAAATATTTTTAAAAAATTTAAAAAAATAAGAAAAGAAAAAAGAAAAAATGGTGATGTAGACAGCATAATGGTTATGCAATGAGACTCTCATGCCTTGGCGTCTGAGGTTCCAGGTCTCATCCCCTGCACCACCATAAACCAGAGCTGATAAGTGCTCTGGTTAATAATAATAATAAAATGCTTTATATTAAAAAGGGGATGGAGGGTAGATAGTATAATGGTTATGTAAAGAGACTCTCATGTCTGAGGTTCTGAAGTTCCAGGGTCAGTCCCCTGTACCACCATCAACCAGAGATGAGCAGTGCTCTGGTTAAGAAACAGTCTTTTTGGGGCCAGGAGGGGTGGCATACCTGTCTAAGCACATGCACACTACAGAGTGCACGGTCCTTGATTCAAATAGTAGAGCTGCAGGTGTCTCTCTCCCTCTCTAGATCCCCCTCTCAATTTCTCTGTCTCTATCCAATAACAATTAAAATAAAATAAAAATTTAAAGTAATTATTAAAAAATAAGAAAGAAAAAGATGATAGGATAACCTGGTAATGACCATTCAAGCCATCACTGAAGTCTGCTGGTCTCTTGCCCTTATCCAGCTTTTATTGTCCTTACTTTGTCTGACAAATTTAGCCTTAGAGTGATTGAGGGCAGTGAAGCAGGAAGTGGCTGAGGAGGGTCTCAATAGAAACGATTTGATTAAGTCCTTTATGGTGTCTTTTTCAGGTCTTTCTACTTGCTGGCTATACTTATTTTTTAAATTTTATTATTATTATTATTTTAATATTTATTTATTTATTTATTCCCTTTTGTTGAACTTGCTATTTTATTGTTGTAGTTATTATTGTTGTTGTCGTTGTTGGATAGGACAGAGAGAAATGGAGAGAGGAGGGGAGGACAGAGAGGAGGAGAGAAAGATAGACACCTGCAGACCTGCTTCACCGCCTGTGAAGCAACTCCCCTGCAGGTGGGGAGCCGGGGCTCGAACTGGGATCCTTATGCGGGTCTTTGTGCTTTGTGCCACCTGCGCTTAACCCGCTGTGCTACAGCCCGACTCCCGCTGGCTATACTTATTGAGTCAGTGCAATCTATTGCACTTTTACTTCAAGGTATATTATTTTCCCTGCCCTAACGTATGGATACATGTGCACATGTGCACTCTTATGGGCTCTGGTCTGTATCTAGGTTCAGTGGCTTTGTTAGGAAGTGAGCCACCTGAAATGGAATTACGGGTCCTATGAGCTAGGAAACGTCTAACCAGAGTAGTGGAACTGAAAGGTTGACATTCCAGGCCTGGTGTCTCTGGACACTGTCTGAAGTGAAACACCCCATAGTGATCCTGGTGGGTCCATACTCCCAGGCAGATAAAGAATAGGAAAGCCTCGGGAGTCGGGCTGTAGCACAGAGGGTTAAGCGCAGGTGGCGCAAAGCACAAGGACCGGCATAAGGATCCCGGTTCGAACCCCGGCTCCCCACCTGCAGGGGAGTCGCTTCACAGGCGGTGAAGCAGGTCTGCAGGTGTCTATCTCTCTCTCCTCCTCTCTGTCTTCCCCTCCTCTCTCCATTTCTCTCTGTCCTATCCAACAACGACAACAACAATAATAACTACAACAATAAAACAACAAGGGCAACAAAAGGGAATAAATAAAATAAATATTAAACAAAAAAGAAAAAGAAAAAAAAAAAAAAAGAATAGGAAAGCCTCCAATAAGAACTCTGGTGGTGGGAATTGTACTCCTTTTATCCAGCGGATTTGCGGATCATAATTAAGCCAACAGAGAAATAATATACATGAGCACATACATAGATACAGTAAATGGAATCACGACAGAATAAATCTAAATACAATCAGGCCAAAAAAAACCTAAATACAAAAAGGAAGGAAGGAAAGAAGGAAGGACAGAAGGCTTTGTAGTGTCAGTATCAAACCTCAGCTGGTAGCAATGAATAAAAAAAAATTAATATTTTACCTTAATGAGAATGGAAATAAAAATGGAAAGAGGATGAGATAGAGAGAGAAAGAGAAATATGGTCTGGGAGGTGGCATTAGACTCTCAATCATAAGGTCCTGAGTTTGATACCCAGTAGCTCATGCACCAGACTGATGTTTGGGTCTTTCTCTCTCCTCGTATCTTTCTCATAAATAAAATCTTGAGAGAGAGAGAGAGAGAGAGAGAGAGACACCACAGCACTCCTCAGCTCTTGTTTATGGCAGTTCCAGGGAATGAACCTGAGACCTCATAGTCTCAGGCATGAAAATCTTTTGCAAAACCATTATGCTGTTACAGGTTACACGACCTTCTAGCTGTTCTCCCTCTGATTAAAAAAATACAAAAAGCCTACTGGGGGGCTGGGTGGTGGTGCACCTGGTTAAGTGCACATAGCACAAGGACCTGCGTAGAATAAAGGTGAGAATAAAAATAGTTGAATTAATTGCACCTTTTCATTTTACTTTTCTAATGTAGATACTAGAATATATCTAATTTCACTTGCAACTGAAATGTCTTGCAACATATTTATGTTGGAAAATGTTGGCCTGAAACTTGGGAACAAAACAATAGGAAAATCACATGCCCTTCCAGGGTCTTACTGATGCTTTCTCTAACAGACCCACTTGGATTATCTGATGATTGGAGAAGTGTGGCTTTGTTCTGCCTTACTATTTATTCTTTTTCAAATGTCATATTTATTTTAATTAGAGATATACTGAGAGAAACCAGAGCACTGCTCAGCTCTGCTTACAATGGTGCTGGGGATTGAACCTGGGCCCTCAGAGCCTCAAGCATGAAGTCTTTTGCAGAACCACTGTGCTGTCTCCTTACTCCTCCATTTTTTTTTACCAGACACTGCTCAGCTCTGCTTTATGGTAGTTCAGGGGATAGAACCTAGGACTTTGGATCCTCAGGCATGACAGTCTCTTTGCATAACTACTATGCTATCTTCCCCCCATCCCCAACCCTGCACGCTGTATTTATTCTTACACTAGATCTTTTTTTTTTTTTTTTACTGGAGCACTGCTCAGCTCTGGTTTATGGTGTTGTAGAGGACTGAACCTGGGCCATAGGCAGAGAGTCTCACCAAAACCATTATGCTATCTACCACCAACCTCTATTTATTCTGAATTACAGCCCAGACTCAGAAAAATTTAGATGAAAAGTTGCAAAGATTTTCTGATAAAGATGCAAATGATTCCTATAGGAAATGAATTCTGTCTGTAGAGAATATGACCCCAGGGGTTAAGTTGTATTTTTGCCTCCAGGGTTATTTCTGGGGCTTGGTGCCTGCACCAGGAATCCACTGCTTTTGGTGTTTATAACTGCTGTTGTTATTATTGTTGTTATTGCTGTCATTGTTGGATAGGACAGAGAGAAATGGAGACAGGAGGTGAAGACAGGTAGGAGGAGAGAAAGATAGACACCTGTAGACCTGCTTCACTGCCAGTAAAGCAACCCCACTGCAGGTGGGGAGCCAGGGGCTGAAACCGGGATCCTTATGCTGGTCCTTACACTTTGTGCCATGTGCACGAAACCCATTGTGCTACTGCCCAGCCCCCTAGAGATTATGATTTTACTACCCCCTGTGGTCCTGGAGGTGGCACAGTGATAGGGCTTTGGATTCTCAAGCATGAGGTCCCATGTTCAATACCCAGCAGCACATTTGCTACAGTGATGTCTGTTTCTTTCTCTCTCCTCATAAATAAATAAAATCTTTTAAATATGATTTTATTACCCCTTAGGACACGAACTGGCTCTGAATCCATTTTCATTATTTCAACATGTTTCTTTATTTAAAATGTTCAAATTATTTTTATATATGTATTATTTTTATATATGTATCGTGAAGCTTTTCCCCTGCAGGTGGGGACAGGGGCGTGAACCTGAGTCCTTGAATAGTGAAACATGTGCACCCAACCAGGTACACTAACACCTTGCCCTCTTTTTTTAAATGTGTTGCCAGGAATTGAACCTGAGGACTCATGCATGTAGGTCCTGAGCTCTACCTCCCGGGACCCAGCACAAGCTTTCTGTAAGTCTAAATAGATTTTGGTCTTGTTTCTAGGCTTGAGCGAATTTTACCTTCTCACATTTCCTATATTCTGAGAACATATGATCTGCCAGTCATTGTTTTTGCCTGACATTGTTTTGTCCCAGTTATTAATTCAGAGACCTAAAGGGGACTATTATTTATTCCCATTTGGAAAATGAAGAAGCTAAGCATTGAGATAAATTTCCCAGCTCAGGTTCACTCAGAATGGTACTTACTAGCTGTGCAGGGCTCAGGGAGTAGTAGCAGAGCCAATGTGACAGTCTGGTCTCTGCACATCTATTCTGTAGTATGTCTTTGTTGAGGGAGAACCAACTCCATCAAAACCAGGCAGGTCTTGAGGCTGGAAATGGAATTCACTAATAGAGAAAATACACATATTTGCATGTATGAGGCCCTGAATTCAATCCCTGACACCAAAGACCAAACCAAAGAAACAAAAATAATAAAGCATAAAGTATTTTTAAAGTCTAGTTGAAGTCCTCACTCTCAGGACCTATGAATTTATTTATTTATTATTAATTACCAGAGCACTGTGCAGTTCTGGCTGATAGTGATGCCAGGGACTGAATATGGGACCTGAGTCATTCTGCACAGCCACGTGTGCTATCTCCTCAGCTCTATGAATGAGAACTTGTGTGGAATTAGAGTCTTCACAGATCTATCAAGTGAAGGCAAATCATTACAATGAGCCTTTATCTAATATGACTGGTACTCTTGTAGGAAAAGGAAAATTTGAAAAACTAAAAATTTTTTAAAACTTCTAGACTGAAGTGTCACAAAGAGTTGCCTGGAGAGCCCTCCTCTTAGTAGTACCCAGTGTGGGGCGTCTTCTGGCTTCGAACTTTCCCTTCTCACTCGCACCAGGTGGTGGAGGTGAAGGCTCAGGAGGGCCGGAGCAGGGCTGGGCTGACCCTAGAACCTGTCTGAGCTTCCAAGGCTCTCCCGGTAGGTCAAACATCAGCCAGGGATGGGGCTCGGCTCTGAGGTTTGGGCGATACCCTCATGCCCCGAGCCTTATGAGTTATGCATAGGGATGGCGTGTTGTGGGCCGCCGGTGGGGTGGGGCTGGGCCCTCACTTCACTTCATTATACTCCTCTGTGCCTCTCACTGAAGGTGAAGCCTTTCCTATTGTTCCTGTCAACTCCCTGGGCTGTCCCATGTATTCAAATTAAAACGCTTCTACTTCCCAGAAATGAAGGATAGGAAAAGGGAGAGCTAGGGAATGAGAGCTCTGGGGTTAATACAAGGCTATGGGGATTTTAGTTCTTCATTCAGCAAGAAAGGAACAAGGACATAAAGGAAGGGGAGGCTGTTTGGAGGAATTGGTTGGAGGGAAGGTGGTGTTGAAGGACACTCTTGATTTTAATTCCCAATTCACTAAATCTCTTTGTTCTTAATAAAGAAGCCTGAGGCAGACAAAAACAAATCCATCTAGACTGTGAGATCAATTAATGGGGCAGGAGAGAGGTAGCTCACCTGGTGGGGCATGTGCATGACCGAATACAAGGCCCTGGGTTCTGTCCCTGGCCCCGTGTGGGAGCAGCGCTTATGGCTCCTGGGTGATGGAGAGGTGCTGTGGCGTCGCTCCTGCTTTCTTCTGTGCCTCCTCTTCCAAAATTAAAAAAGACAAAACTAGACCGGGAAACCGGTCAGCAGTATTGCACACATTTAAGACCCCAAGTTCAAATCCTGGCAAAAAAAAAAAGAAAATAAAAGTGGACTCCTGGCTTTTCTCACAGAATGGAAAGAGACTGGGTATATGGGGCCCACTATCTGGTGGAGGATAACGTTGGTCTTTTATTGAAGAACTCAAAGTATTTTTTTCCTAAATATTTCTCACTCTTTGATATAAATGACATCAGTATTTTTTATATTTATTTAATTATTTTCCCTTTTCTTGCCCTTCTTTCTTATTGTTGTTGTAGTTTGCCGGGCTAGCTTCGCGGGCAGGAGAGAGAGATGACCAGGGACTCATGGCTGAGTGGTACTCAGTTTAGTCTTTATTCATGTGGAACGCAGCGCAATCTAAGCTATCTCTAATCACAAACATGTCCTTATATATCCTGAGGTGAAAGTGTCAGGTCCGAAGAGGATATATGTAGGATAAGGGGTGGGAAGAAGGAAAAAGTGTGCAAAATAGTGAGGATTAAACCAATACCCTGGAGGCAGGGCGGTGCTTAGTTAACAGTGGTTATGTAAATAGAATACAGTGTTAAGCAGGGGGATTAAACCAATGAAACAGAAGGGGTCTTAGAAGAAGCAGAATTTAAAAGCGTACCAACAGTAGTTATTGTTGTTACTGATATCATCAATGTTAGATAGGACAGAGAGAAATGGGGGGAGAAGAGAGGGGGAAAGATA
This sequence comes from Erinaceus europaeus, assembly GCF_950295315.1. Lineage (NCBI taxonomy): Eukaryota > Metazoa > Chordata > Mammalia > Eulipotyphla > Erinaceidae > Erinaceus > Erinaceus europaeus. The sequence continues at coordinate 185,164,956 of NC_080163.1, forward strand.
GACACCTGCAGACCTGCTTCACCACCTGTGAAGCAACTCCCTTGCAGGTGGGTAACCAGGGGCTCGAACCGGGATGTCCTTGCAGTTTGTGCCACAAGTGCTTAACCCGCTGCACTGCCACCCAACTCCCAAACTAAAAGTATTCTATCCATATCTGGATGTTTACGAGTATACCTGGAGCTTATGTAATATGCCACACAGTTACTTCAGTGAAAATAAATAGTAGCTCACCTGGTCAAACACACACTTCACCCTGCACAAGGACCAGGGTTCAAGACCCCCCCACACACCTGGCTACCACACAGGGGAAGCTTCACCCATGGTACAGTAGTGCTGTGTTATCTCTTTTCTGTCTCTCATCCCTTGCCCTCTAGCTTAAAAAAGCCCATTAGGAGTGGTGGAGCTTCACAGGTGTGAGGCCCCAGTGAAAACCCTCTATTTGGACACAGAGACTGGGAGAACTCCTATGCAGAAGATCAGTCTGGAGTGATGAGTCCACAAACCCAAGAATGCCTGGGGCTTCCAGAACCTGGAAAAGGGGCCAGGAGATAGCTCACCCAGACGAACACACAGTTTCACATGTGCCAGGACATAGGTTCAAGCCCTGATACCACCTGGCAGCACCATAGATGCCCAGAACCTGGACCAGGCAGGAAATCAGCTTCCCCAAGAGGTGTTGAAGGGAGTGTGAGCTTGCTGACACCTTGACTCTGGACTTCTGTCCTCCTTCACAGTGAGCCGATGAGCTGATGACACATGTCTCAGGGGGAAGGGGGATGTGTGCCCGCAGAGCTTTCTACCTGCAAGTTCCCAGTAGAATTTTTTTTCTTTGCTTCTAGGGTTACTGCTGGGCCTCAGTGACAACCCCATGCACCCACTGTTGCTGGCGGCCATTTTTTCCCCATTTTATTGGATAAGACAGAAACTGAGAAAGAAGAGGGAAGCAGAGAAGGAGAGAAAATAGACACCTGCAGACCTGCTTCACCACTTGTGAAGCATCCTGGGGGCTCGAATTCGGATTCTTGCATGGAACCTTGTGCTTAGTACCATGTGAACTTAACCAGATGTACCACCACCTGCCCCCCCCAGTAGACTTTTTATATCCTTTTAATCAGAAAGAGAGAGAGAGAGAGGCCAGAAGGTAGTGTAACCTGTAAAGTGCACAACTTACCATGCATAAGGACCCAGGTTCAAGTCCCCCCTGGGGGACTTCACAAGTGGTGAAGCAGTGCTGCAGGCGTCTCTCATCCTCTCTCTTGCTTCCCCTCTCTTGCTCTATTTCTCGGTCCCTATTATAATACAAGAAAAGAATTAATAAGATAAAATACAGATAATAATATTTTTTAAATAATAGTTTCAAAGATATTTTTTAAATAAAATTAAGGAGCTGGGCGGTGACACACCTGGTTGAGCTCACATGTTACAGTGCACAAGCCCCTGGCCCCCACCTGTAGGAGGAAATCTTCACTGTGGTGAAACAGTGTTGCAGGTGTCTTTCTTTCTCCCACTCTATATTCCCCTTCCTTTCAATTTCTGCCTGCATCTAGTTAATAAAAATATAATAAAAAAGTTGAAATAAATAGATAAAATACTATTTGTGTTCATGATCTGGCAAGATAGTTCACTTGGACAGTGCACTTGCTTTGTTATGGGCACAAAACAGGTTCCAGCCCAGCACACACTGAGCTGAAGAAGACTTACTGTTATGGTGTTTTTCTGTCTCTCTCTTTCTCTTTTTTAAAATTAATATTTATGATTTTTTAAATTATTGGATAGAGACAGAAAGATTGTGGGGGAGATAGAAAACAGCCACCAGGAGGAATGGAACCTTGCAGGCACTGAAACTCAGTGACAACACTGGTGGCAATAACTAAATTAGTTAAATAAGTAAACAGTTAACAGTTATTTAAAAATTTAAGTTTGTGAATCAATGAAATAGCTCATTTGGACAGCACACTGCTTTGGCATGGGATCCAGGATGCAAATGATCCAGGTTCCAGCCTGGCCCCCACCACACTGAGGAAAGTTTTGATGCTGTGATTCTTTCTTTTTCACTATCTCTCCTTTTCTGACTCTATAAAAACATTTTTTTAAAGTCTGCGTTGAGGAATATAGGGGTGGCGGGTGGAAGAAATGAAAATACTTGCTTTGTGTAGTTTACAGTTGTTGAAAGAATTAAGTATAAGAAATATTTAGGGGGAGTCGGGCGGTAGTGCAGCGGGTTAAGCGCAGGTGGCTCAAAGCACAAGGACCAGCATAAGGATCCCGGTTCGAACCCCGACTCCCCACCCGCAGGGGAGTTGCTTCACAGGCGGTGAAGCAGGTCTGCAGGTGTCTATCTTTCTCTCCTCCTCTCTGTCTTCCCCTCCTCTCTCCATTTCTCTCTGTTCTATCCAACAACGACAACAACAATAATAACTACAACAATAAAACAACAAGGGCAACAAAAGGGAATAAATAAATAAAATAAATATTTATTTTAAAAAAAGAAATATTTAGGGCCTAGGGTGGGCAGGAGGTGGCACACCTGGTTAAGCACTCACATTAAATTGCACAAGCCCCTGGTCCCAACCTGCAGAGGGAAAGCTTCATGAGTAGTGAAAGAGGGGTGCAGGTGTCTCTGTGCTTCTCTCTCTCCTCCTCCCATCTCAATTTTGTCTGTCTAATAACAAACAAATAAAACTATTTTTTTAAAAAGAAAGATATTTAGGACCAGAAGAATAGCTCCCATTGTTAGTGCACTGCTTTGCAAAATAATCACCAATGAATGGAAAGAACCCAGTCGTATTAACTCTAATCATTATTTTAGGTTTTTTTTTTTTTTTCCCAGCCCTAGTAGCACCATGAATCCTAATTCCAATTTGGGGAGATTGAGTCAAACTACCTAGACAAAATGAAGAACATAAGAGGATTTGTTACTCAGCATATATGAAACACAATTCTTTGTATTGTCATCAGGGTTATCACTGGGGCTCAGTGATGGCACTAAAAATCCACCACTCCTGGCAGGCAGTTTTTTCCTTTTTTTCCTATTTGACAAGACAGAGACACTGAGAAGGGGGGAGGTAGAGAGGGAGTGACATAGAGATAACTGTAGACCTGCTTCACCACTTGTGAAGTTTCCCCCTGCAGATGGGAAGTGGGGCTCTGAACTGGGGTACTTGTACATGGTGACATGTGCGCTTAACTGGGTGTGCCACCACCCAGCCCTGACTTTCAATTTTTTTTTTAAGAAAGGAGACATTAACAAAACCATAGAATAAGAGGGGTACAATTCCGCACAATTCCCATAACCCGATCTCCATATCCCATCCCCTCCCCTGATAGCCTTCCCATTCTCTATCTCTCTGGGAGTATGGATCCAGGGTTGTTGTGAATTGCAGAGGGTGGAAGGTCTGGCTTCTGTAATTGCTTCCCCGCTGAACATGGGTGTTGACTGATCGGTCCATACTCCCAGTCTGCCTCTCTCTTTCCCTAGTAGAGTGGGGCTCTGAGGAAGTGGAGCTCCAGTACACATTGATGGGGTCGTCTGCCCAGGGAAGTCTGGTCAGCATCTTGCTGGCATCCGGAAGCTGGTGGCTAAAAAGAGAGTTAACATACAAAGCCAAACAAATTGTTGAACAATCATGGATTAAAGACTGGAATAGTGCAGATGAAATGTTGGGGGGTATTCCCTGCATGCTCTTGTGTACTTCTGCTTTCAGGTATATATTTTTCCCCTAGTTTATGGGCATGTGTGAACCTATACTCTATCTCCGGGGACCTGGACTATACCTAGGTTTGGGGACTTTATTGGGGAGTGGGACACCTGGAATGGAATTAGAGAATACTATGAAAGGAAAGGTCTCACCCGAGTGATGAAGCTGAAGGGTTGTCATTCCACACCTGAAGTCTCTGGTCACAGTCTGAAGTGAAGCATGCTGGGGTGGCACTCGTTGCGTTGATTAGGTTGAGATCTGCGGATGCAATATTATTTGATTTGAATTGAGAGCAGCATGCAGAGAAGTGGGCCCCACCCTAAGGTTCCAGGAATGAGGAAATATAGGCTCTATAGTGGAAATGTGAGGTTCCTGCTGTCTTAGGGTTCAAGAAGACAATGGATAGTTATTGTTATAGTCACATTATTTGATGATTGGGTTAACTTTAGAAAGTCCCTTTGTTAGGGTTTTCTGTATAATACCCAGCATCTTGTATATAGCTGTGCCACCGGTTGCTTCTGTTCTCCCTGGTCTAGGCTTTTGGAAGAGACAACATATCAAAGACAGCCTATGTATTAAAAAGACTCATTCATGTTATGTGAAATAAGTCAGAAACAGAAGGATGAATATGGTATGATCTCACTCTCAGGCAGAAGTTGAAAAACAAGATCAGAAATGAAAACACAAGTAGAACCCGAAATGTAATTGGCATATTGCACCAAAGTAAAAGACTCTGGGGTGGGTGGGTGGGGATAATACAGGTCCATGAAGGATGATAAATGACATAGTGGGGGTTGTATTGTTAAATGGGAAACTTGGGAATGTTATGCATGTACAAACTATTGTATTTACTGTTGAATGTAAAACATTAATTCCCCAATAAAGAAATAAATTAAAAAAAAGACTCAGTCTGTGTTTTAAGAAGTTCTAGATATATGATCAATTTTTCCCCTCGTATTAATTAAATAGTGGTTTATATTTTTACACTTTAATAAGATTGTACATAAACACCACTCCCACCACCAAAAGACTGTGTCCCATCCCCACCCCCTACCCTCGCCCCACCCCCCTGCTGTGCCCGGAAGCCCAGTGGCCACCCTCCCCTTCACTACAGTGTTTTTACATTGGTACCCTGCAATTTTTTTTAATCAGAGTACTGCTCAGCTCTGGTTTATAGTGGTGAGGGGATTGAACCCGGGACTTTGGAGCCTCAGGCATGCGTGTCTCTTTATATAACCATTATGCTATCTACCCCCACCACCAAAATTCAATTTTTAGAGATGTACCTATCAGCATTGGCAGGGGAGAGACACACAGAAAGATCACTCTTGCACATGCAATACTAGGGATCAACTCAGGATTTCGCTTGCTTATTTGTCACCAAGGTTGCCTTTTGGACTTGCTGCCTGCACAAGGCTCCCACCACTCCCAATAACATTTTCTCTTTTTTTGACAGAGGACAAGAGACATAAAAGGGGGGGCAGAAAGAGAGGCACCTGCAGCACTGCTCCACACTTGTGAAACTTATGAAGGCAGGAGGCCTTGAACTCGGGTCCCTTCACCTGTCTCTACAGGGTGCGCCACCACCTGATGCCAGGACCTCATATTTTCTAAGTCAAGCACTCTAGCCACCGCACCAGCTTCCAGGTCACAATATGATTTTTTAAAAATTACCTTTATTTATTTATTGGATAGAGACAGCCAGAAATTGAGTGGAAGGGGAAGGAAAGGGAGGGGGAGAAAGAGGGGGGAGAAAGAGACAGAGAGATATCTGCAGCACTGCTTGGCCGATTGCAAAGATTTCCCTCTGCAGGTGGAGAGTGGGGGGGGTATCGAACCTGGCTCCTTATGCGCTGTATCTTGTTCTCAGCCAGGTGCGCCACATTACCCCATCTTTTTTTTTTAAATCATGAGCACTGCTCAGCCCTGCCTTAGGTGGTGCTGGGGATTGAACCTGGGTCCTCAAGAGTGTCAGACATGAAATTATTTTGCATCACCATTATGCTATCTCCCCAGATCAATATAGACAAATTCTTTCAAGGTCACAGAGAAAATCACATATGAGGTCTCCTGCCCTTCTGCCCTCACCCCTCCAGGAAACAGTCAGCAGCAGGAGTCAGCGACTGAGACAGACCTGGGTGGCAGACTGAGGTGGCTCAGCCCAGCAGGAGACCCCACAGGAATGCCAGCTAGCAGCCTGGGGGTGGGGGGTGGCCAGGGGATAAGATGTCAGACTCACAAGCACATGGTCCTGAGTTCAGTACCGGCCAAACACACAGGTGCCAGAGTGACGCCCTGGCTCCGTCTCTGCTCTCTTACAAGCAAATAAATGTTAGAGTGTGTGAGAGAGCAGGGACCCAGGCAGAGGAATCATTCATAAAGACTCATCCCCTAAACATCCTGTCTGCTCCGAAGGCAAAGGGGCTACTACCTTTGCAAAACGACTGTCAAACTAGAAAATGGAAGGCGGCTCCCGCCTCGGGAGGCGCGGTGTGGCAGCCGCGGAGAAAGGAGTCCAAGGCTTCGACTCTTTCTACACCTGTTCGAGGCCACAGGACATGAGGGCCAATGGGCCGGGTGATGGCGCACCTGCTTGAGTGCACATGTCACAACGCTCAAGGACCCGGGTTTGAGCCCCAGGTCCCCTCCTGCAGGGGGAAAGCTTTGCAAGTGCTGCGGGTATCTGCCTCTCTATCCCCTCCATCCCTCTCGATCTCTGGCTGTCTCTGTCCAATAAATAAGTAAAGATAATAAAAACATAAGGAAGGACAAAACTGGCTGTCTCCTCCTCTGCTGTGCCCCGCTCACCCCGCGGCCACCTGCTTTCCGCAGCTGCTCGGCCCTGGCTCATGGCGGCGGACGGAGCCCGGCGCGGAGCCTCTGCAGAGCCCGACTGTCCGCCGCGCTTCTTCATTTTCTTCTCAGCCGCAGGGTCAGCTCTGGGCTCTGCGCATCCACTGCCCCAGCGGCTACTTTCCCCATTTTCCTGCACAGACCCGTGAGAGCTGAGAGGAGGGGGAGGGCGGGAAAGGGACAGACGGACAGACAGACAGCTGCTTGTGAAGCGACCCCCCTGCAGGTGGGGAGCCGGGGACTTGAACTGTTTTTTCTGAAACGTTTTTTGTTTGTTTTTTGACAAATAGTGAGAAACAAGAAGGAAGAAAGAGAGAGAGAGAGAGCTGCGTTGCCCCCCCTCGCCCCGCAGGTGGCAGCAGGGCTCGAACCCGGGTCTTCAGGTGCAGCAATGTGTGCGCTCCGCCCGGGGCTCCACCATCCAACTCTACGTGTGGAATTGTTTTCTTTCTTTCTTTCCTTCTCCTCCTGTTTTTTTCCTCATTAGAAATGAGAGACTGAAAGCGGCGCCAGCATCAAAGCCTCTGAGGACCTGGGTCGCAGACGGTGGAGCAGCGCACTATCCAAGGGAGCTATTTTCCTGGCCCGCGTGTGGGAATTCTCCTTCTATTTGAGGGAAGATCCGACAGCTTCCACCCACCCGCCACAACCCCAGGCAAGCGGCACCCCTGTCACCTGCGGCGGCGCCCTCCCGGCCTGCTCTGCATGGAGCAACGGCGGCGCCTCAGGAAACATGGGACAAGTGCCCCCCTCTGCGCATGCGCGGTGCCTCCTGTGGCCCCTCCCTGCTGGGCTCTGAGCGGCCTCCGGTCACGTGGGCAAGGTGGGCGGGTGGGGTGGCCACTCGTGTGGGGCTCTTTCCTGGTCTCCTGTGTACGTGCAAACAGCCCCGCCTCAACTTCTTTTATTTATAATAGTAGTGCTGGAGCTGAGGTCTCACGAAAGCGTCACTTCACCTCTCCAAACCGTGGTTTTGTTCAGGTAGAGAGAGAAGAGAGAAGACAACCCCGAGGCTCCCTGTGCAGCCATAGCAGCTCTCCTGGTGGGACCAGGGCTCCAGCCTGGATGAGTACCTGGCGAGACAGGTGCCCTTGAGCATTCTCTCCGGACCAGCCTACCCCTGTCCATTCCCTAGTTCTTTTTTAGATTTCTTAAGAAATTTCGTTTACTATATTTTAATGAGAGATAGAGATACAGACAGACCAGAGCACGGCTCAGCTCTGGTTAACAGTGGTGGAGTAATTGAACCTGGGATCTCAAAGCCTCTGGCTTAAAAGTCTTTAAAAGACTAGAGTGTATTAACTCAAACCCACCTCCCCAAAGAGTTCTAGCTTTTATTAAACTAAGGTTTACTTATGGGGCTTGGCAGTGGTGCACCACACATTACCATGCATGAGGACTGGAGATTCAAGCCCTGCATCCCCACCTGGAGGGTACTGGGGATAAGGAGAAGCTTCACAAGCTGTGGAGCAGTACTGTAAGTCTCTCTTGCTCTCTCCCTCTCACCCTGTCCCTATTTCTCTCTATAAATGTTTGTGTGTGTGTGTGTGTGTGTGTGTGTGTGTGTGTGTGTGTGTAGTTTTTTTAAAGGCTGCCGGGATCAGTGGATCCATCATGCAGGCACCAGGCTCCAGCAAAAAACCTAGTTTGTGGGTGGGGGAACTACTTCTGTCTCATATGAAATGAGTAAAATAAATCTTTTTTAAAAAGACTATTTTTGAGGGGGAGAAAGAGTACCGGAACGTGTCTCATCCCTCCTCTCTTAGACTATGGAAGCTATGCAAAAAATAGCAGGGAGTTAATAGTCTTTTTTAAATTTTCCCTTTTGTTGCTCTTCTTGTGTATTTTAATTGTTGTAGTAGTTATTATTGTTGTTATTGATGTCGTCGTTGTTAGATAGGAAACAGAGAACTGGAGAGAGATGAGGAAGACAGAGACGTTGAGAGAAAGATAGACACCTGCAGACCTGTTTCACAGCCTGTGAAGTGACTCCCCTGCAGGTGGGGAGCTGGGGACCCAACTTGGGATCCTTATGCGGGTCCTTGCACTGTGCACCATGTGTGCTTAACCCACTGCCCTACCGCCAGCCTCCCAATAGTAATGTTTTTTTTTAATATTTATTTTATTTATTCCCGTTTGTTGCCCTTGTTGTTTTATTGTTGTAGTTATTATTGTTGTCGTTGTTGGATAGGACAGAGAGAAATGGAGAGAGGAGGGGAAGACAGAGAGGAGGAGAGAAAGACAGACACCTGCAGACCTGCTTCACTGCCTGTGAAGCAACTCCCCTGCAGGTGGGGAGCCGGGGTTCGAACCGGGATCCTTATGCCGGTCCCTGTGCTTTGCGCCACCTGCGCTTAACCCGCTGTGCTACAGCCCGACTCCCAGTAATGTTTTTTATTAAAGTGATGACTGCTCTGGGAAAGTGTCCCTTTGACTACCACTTGCAAATTTAAGAGTCCTGACTGCCCTCTGCATGTGTACTTTAAATTCTCTTTTGAACTGGTTGTAACATTCTTCATGGTTCTCTCATGAACAAAGGCGTGAAGTAAACCCTTGGCATATGATGGTTCTCCACCATGTGAGGGTCTTGATGCAAAAATAATAACCTTCTGGGGCAAGGCAGTGGTGCACCTGGTTAAGTGCACACATTACAGTGTGCAAGGACCCTGGTTCAAGTCCCCAGTCTCCAGCAGCTAGGGGAAAGCTTCACAAATGGTGAAGCAGGGCTGCAGGTGTTTCTCTGTCTCTCTCCCTCTCTATCTCCCCCTCCACTCTCTATTTCTCTCTTTCTCTATACAATAATAAATAAATAAATAAATAAATAAATAAAAATAATAACCTTCTTTCACCACTTGCTGCAGCTCTGAGGCTGAAATAATCATTAAGGCAGGTTGCAGCTGGCAAGAGGGTCCGTCAGCTGGAAGCTATAGGCTTCCCACACCTTGGAACTCCCTTCAAAGAGCAGGGAAACATTTTGTCAGAACAGAGGAGGTAAAACTGAACTCCCAGCCTCCACACCTGCAGAAAGCCAGGAAGCCCTGACCCATGACACCCAGGTGCAAAACTAGTCAGAGTTACCAAGCACCCAATCTGAAAGTATGGGACGTATTGGGGAGCAAACGAGATAAAACCCTGTCCTGGAAAACTAAACAGAGGAGGAAGACTTGATTCAAAGGTATTTAAAGATAGAGCAAGAGAGAAGTGTGTACATGCAAGAACTGGGCCTCAAGAAAAGGAGGTGGCTCAGTGATAGAGCACAGGACTTGCCTGGGTAAAGTCCAGAGTTTGATCCTTAAATCTGTCGAACAACTGATTAATTATTTTTAAAGTCCAGGTGGTGGAGCACATGTTACAATTCACAAAGACCCAGGTTCAAGCCCCCAGTCCCCACCTGCAGAGGGGAAGTTGCATGAGCATTGAAGTAGGTGTGCAGGTATCTTCTGTCTCTCTCCTTCTCTGTCTCCCCACTACCTCCCCAATTTTCTTTTTTTTTCTCACCTGACTGCACCTGGCCCGGCAGCCGAACGCGGGGCCGCGATGACCGGGCCAGGTCCAGCCAGGTCCTCCTGCTGCAGCGCCCCTGCCCCGGGAGCCAGCGTCACCCATAGCGGCCTGGCTGGCGCGGCGCCGCCCCCACGCCCCACCCTGGCGCCTCCAGCCCTCTCACCTCGACCCGGCCCGACCTCCCCAATTTTCTTTGTCCTGTCAAAAAAATAAATGAAATCAAAACCCAAAAACGAAATCTTAAGAAAAAAGTACAAATAAGCCTTTAAAGCAGGAGGAGGAGAAGGAGAAGGAGAAAGGAACTGTGGGGCCCTGGACGTGGCACAGTGGCTAGTAAGGTGCTAGGCTCTGAATCGCCAGATCCCAGGCTCGGTCTCCACATTGCTTGTGAGAGGGTGATGCTCTGGCTCCCTCTGCCCCATCCCTCTCATTAATAAATAAATGTTTACAAAGAATGAAAGCAAGAACTGGGCCTGAGCTCACTTCTGCTGACAAAACAGAGGGTGGGGGATTTTTTTAAATTTCTTAATTAGGGGATTAATTTTTACATTCAACAGCACAAAACAATAAGGGGGGTTCAATTTGGGGCTAAAAGGAGGTCCTTAGTCATCTGTGCTTGCTCATGAGCTTTACCTAAAAGCAATGGGCCCATTCTTATATCTTTGAGACAGGAGGAAATTTCATATATCTTTGAGACAGTTTAGGGAAAGGGGCTCACTGCTGTAGGCTCCCTCCTTCCTGGGGAGACTGCAAGATAGGGTTGCTGTCTCTTCTGATGTTTACATTTAAAAGTGGTCCTTGCGTAAGATGTTTCCTGGGTTGTAAGCTGACAAGAGAATTTAATTCTGTAAATGCTTGTTTGTGTGTGTGTTTGTGTGTGTGTGTGTGTGTGCATGTGGCTGTGTGTGTGTGTGTGTGTGTGTGAGAGAGAGAGAGAGATACAGCAAAGCATCACTGTAGCCTTTGTGATGCTTGAGATCAAACTCGGGCGGACCCCATGCTTGAGAGTCAGCTCTCTATCCACTGAATCACATCCCTAGCCAAAAATAAAAAGAAATCTTTTAAAAAATAAAGAAAAGTGGGGTGACAGTAAAACACTTGCTGCAAAATACTTTCATGCCAGAAAATCTGAGGTTTTAGGCTTAATCCCCAGCACCATCATCAGACAGATTCCAAATTATATTCCTCCATGAGGATCATTTCTGGAACCATCCGTTCCACCCCGCTTCCATGGCTGCCAGTTCTTAGCAACATCGCCCCACCAGATATTCGTCAGGATGCGGCATCATCTAAGTTCATTTCCCACGTCTACGCTCGACCGGACCTGCCAATATACGCAGATATCTTTGCCCACCCTGTCCAACGCTTGACGTCTCATCACCCAATCTGGTCCCCTATGCCTATACTGAACTTCTCTGTTCCAGTCTCTTGGAAACAGAGTTGGCAGTCAGCTGAGGTAAAGAACAAACACCTCATCACAGACCCCTGCAAGCGTCAACCCGGCTTTGACCTAGCACATTATGATTGGGCCCTCCTCAATCGCTATCGAACAGGCCACGGCCGGTGCTCCGCTATGTTCCATTGCTGGGGGGCCAGAGATGACCCGAACTGCCCCTGCGGCTCCAGACAGACTATGACCCACATAGTCAATGACTGCCACCTCTCCAGATTCAAAGGAGGTCTCGAAACTTTACATCAGGCTCAACCTGACGCTGTTGACTGGCTACAGAAGAAGGGCAAACGCTAGAAGAAGAATCATCAGACAGAGCTGAGTAGTGCTCTGTTCTATATGTGTATATCATTCTGCATCTCTCTCATTAAAATAAATAAAATATCTTAGAAAGAAAGAGGAAAAAGAAAGTAGAATTCTGAAAGTAGAATTTCCCTTTTGTAGAACCGCCCTTGTTGTTTATCATTGTTATAATTGTTGTCAGTGCTGTTACTGTTGTTGTTGGATAGGACAGAGAAATCGAGAGAGTAGGGGAAGACAGGGGGAGAGAAAGACAGACACCTGCAGACCTGCTTAACTGCCTGTGATGCAACTCCCCTGCAGGTGGGGAGCCAGGGGCTCGATCCCGGATCCCTGCAGCAGGATCCTTGAGCTTCGTGCCATATGGCTTAACCTGCTGCACTACTGCACAGCCCCCTCTATTTTCAGTCTTTCTGTCCTGTGTTGCGGCCCACTTACAAATGCATCACAGCCAGATTATAAGCACACACTACAAGCAGTGCAGGGGCTAAAATCTGGACATTCCCCATCGGTGACTGTGGTGACTGCGAGGCCGACCTCAGCCTCTGTGGCCAACTTCAGAGTCCTTAACGGCCCCCAGCTGAGGCCAGACCTTCAGCTTTTGCACAGGACTGGCCTGCAGCTCCTGACATCACCTCGTGCTTCCTGGCTTCCGGCAGGTTCAAGGCTCCTGGGCTTCCTGAAATAAATCCCTTTAGAGAAAATCCTGTAGAATTTGCACTAAAATATCAGTATTCCTACTGTGCAGGAAGAACTCACTTGATAAAATGCAGGGCGCTGGGTGGAGCTGGGCCCTTCTGCTAGTGAGAGTGATGGAGGACAAAAGCCCTGACCCCTGGCCTGCTCCTTGGGTCCAGAGCAGAGTCCCCAATGCCCTGTGGGTCACACACCCGACTCTTGTTCATCCTCACCCTGTGACAACCTTTACCTCTATCCACAGCCCGGAGTGACTGCACCAGCAGGGCCTGGGACAGAAGTGCAGCCACAGCCAGGCCGGCACAGCGCTGGGAGGTGCGAGCCCAGAGAAGAGGCTGCAGACAGGTAGGCGGACATGGTTCTCCTGCCCGGAGAGCCCACCTGGCTCTGTCCAGTTTGCTGATGTGGCGGTGCTCCTTCACGCGCTTGATATGCATTCCCCTAGTACTCCGCCTGTGACCGACCAGACCAGTGAGGTCAGTGAACCTGCTGGAAGCCTGCAGTATCTGGTGTTTTCCCAGATGTGACCCCAGGAAGGCATGGCCTCAGTCTGCTGGGGGAGGAAGCCACTTGGTCAAGTGGCAGATGTTGTGGAAAGCAGAAAGCTTAGTCCTTGAGGAGAAAAGCTTCTGGCAGCGGATTCCTTTTTGGCGGCAGGAGCACTGAGCTGGATGGTTAAGGACTGAGGTGGATTTGGGCAGTTGGGCGAGAACTATCTTTGAGAGTCGCAGGCAGCAGATGCAGAGGCAGCACAGCATGAAACTGGAGGGTGTGAGAAGAAACAACTGACATCCCCAGGGAAGTGTGAAGGGGTTGGCTGAAAGGGGTTTGGGTGGGGTTGTCCTTGTTTCTGGGCAGTGGCTCAGCAGAAAGAGCCCATGGCTTGTCTTTGTGACACTGAACTTGGATGTGCCAGGTCTCGGCTTCTGTGCCAGCACTGCTTGTGTGAGAGTTGGGTGTTGTTTACTGGTGCCTTTCTCCTTAAGTATGTGTCGTCACTCTGGCTGACATTGCCCATTCACATAGTGATAGACTGAAACACCACTGCTGGGGCCGGATGGTGGCACATATGTTACAATGTGCAAGGACCCGGGGTCAAGCCACCAGGCCCCATGTGCAGGGGTGGGAGAGAAGCTTCACCAATGGTGAAGCAGTGCTGCAGGTGTCTCTCTGTCTCTCTCCCTCTGTATCTCCCCCTTTCAATTTCTGGCTATTTCTATCCAACAAATAAAGATGAAACAAAGGAAGAATGAGGGATCTGGGTGGTGGCGCAGCAGGTTAAGTGCACTACGGACGAAGCGCAAGGACTGGCATAAGGCTCCACGTTCTAGCGCCTGGCTCATCACCTGCAGGTGGTTCGCTTGACAGGTGGTGAATTCGGTCTTCAGTTGTCTTTCTTTCTCTTCCATCTCTGTCTCCCCCTCTTCTCTGGATCTTTCTCTGACTTTACCAACATCAACAATATCAATAACAATAAAGAGAGAGGGAAGAGAGAGGTAGAGAGAGGGAGAGAGGGAAAAAGGAAGGAAGGAATAAAGAAAGAGGAAGAAAGAGAGAGAGAGAGAGACCACTCTCTGAAACTTGCTCTGGCGCTGTGGTCCCTCACTATGGTACTAGAACCTGAATCTGGACCACGTGCATGGCAAGGTTCTTCTCCTGCCTGATTGACTACCTCTCCAGTCCTCTTTCTTCACTTTTTCATTTCATTTTATCTGATTCTTGTGTTTTTAAATTTTATGATTAGATTGCAAAATTACAGTGTATAGTTCCATCTCACTCACACCCACCACCAGAGTCCTGAATCCCAACCATTACACTACCCAAATATGACCACTAGAGTTCTCACAAGTCTTACACTTTGCTTGATTCTGTTTTGAAACCATCTGAGAGTTGTCTTTAATGCCTTTATTTATATCTAGAAACAAAATCATCTCCAGTTCTATCCATTTTGTCCTGAAACACACAATAGCATCTTTTTTATTGCTGAGTAGTATTCCACTGAATATATATACCATAACTTCTTTAGCCGGTCTTCTAATGAGGGGCATTTAGGCTGCTTCCACTCTTTGACTATTGTGAATAATGCAGCTATGAACATAAGAGTGTCTATGTCCCTTCACATTAGTGTTTGAGTGTACTTTGGATAAATGCCTGTATGGAGTTATGGCATATATATTCTGTGGAATATTACTGTGCATTCAGAAAAATATGATTACATACAAAACTTTTAGACAAGTTGTTCAATTTTCTTGAAATATGCCACTGAGTCTTGATAGGGATTGCAATGTAATTGTAGATTAGTTTTGGTAGAAAGACCATTTAATATTGTTTATTCTTCCAATCCAGGGACGAGGAATGTTCTTCAATTCTTGTGTTAAAAGACATTCTCTATTTCTTTTAACAGTGCCCAATAGTTTTCCTTTATGTGTTTGTGTGGTTTATTTTTTTTAACCTCCTTTGTGAGACCATCCCAAGGTATTTTATATTTTTGGTTTTGATTGTAAATGTACTCGAGTCTTTTATTTTACTCTCTTCTAACTTTTTTGTATACAGAAATGCCACAGACTTATGAGTATTGACTTTATATCCTGTTACTTTATGAAATTTATTAAATACTTCAGCAGTTTGTCCGTAGAGCCTTGAGGTTCTCCAGATATGTTATCAGTCATTAGCAAATAGTGATAGTTTAATTTTTCTTTCTAAATTGCATATATTTGATATCTCTTTCTTGTGTGGTTGCAGTGGTGAGGACCTCAGTGACTGTAATGAATAACAGCGGAGGTAGTGGACATCCTTGTTTGGTTTTCCCCACTGAGAATGATGTTAGCTGTGGGTTTGTCTTAATGGTGTTTACTAGGTTGTGATTTTTTCTTTTCCTTCTCTCTCTCTCTCTCTCTGTCTCTCCCTTTTTCTGGCATGATAGATTTTATTGATTGGCTTTCAGATACTGACCCATTCCTGTTTCTCAGGGATGAGTCCCGTTTTACCTGGTGAATTATTTTCTTGACATGTTAGACTCGTTTTCTGTATTTTTAAAAAAACAAATTGCAATTTCTTTTTCATTATTATTTTAATGTATTTATTTAAAAAATGGAAACACTTTTACAAACACTTGTATATTTATGGAATGGAGGAAATGATTCTCTAAGGAGTATAAAAATGAACTGCACCAGGAAAGGCAAAAACACCGAGTAACACATGAAATTCCTGCATTTCCTTTTAGGTTGCACATCACCTGTTTATTCTTAGTTGAAGCTTTTCTCCCTTGCTCAAGATCAACTGCAGCTGCCATAAGTAAACATGTTTTCTGTGAGATCATAACTACTTGGTCAGAAGGACAAAACTGGGACATCTATGAGAAATGGCCAGAATACTAATAAATAGTAATAATACTTCCAGATGAACTCAAAGAATAAGAATGAATTAGATAATTCAGCTGAAAAAGCATCTCACTAAGAATTCTATAGACTATAGCATTGATTATTGGTTTCAATTTTATGTTGTTTTCTCACTGATTTTAGCACCTCCCTAGAAATAAAAACACTTTATTTACCTGAAAAAAATACAAATTGATTGAAAAACCTAAATGATTCCTTTTCTCCATCATGTCAGTGCTTTAAAACATAATGTTAAACAGTACCTCTTTGAGGGCTTTTAACTATTTGTCTCTCATGTAGATTGTTGCTTCTTTTCTTCCTCACTTAATTCAAGTGCATGGTTTTTGTTAATTTTTGGTAATCTCTTTAACAATATGGGGTGTGTCATCTCTCTCCTGCCAGATCATCTCTTCCCTACATTCTGCACAAATCAGAGATTTAACTATCACCTTGTGACAGACAGTTCATGTAAAAATACCTGCAAATATATGCAGAGATATGATGACTTAATGAGTTAATGAGATGTCTTTGAGCCCTACATTCCTGTGATCATTCTTGGTGCCTAATTTTAATGAATATAAACAGTCATTTCTGTATTCTTATCTAACTCTTCAACTAAGTTTTCTAAAAAGAAATGCCACCCACTAGTAGATCTAAAATTAAATTTCAGATTGGTTATAAAAGTCAGTAATTCAAGAGGTAGATTATAGGGGAAGATCCTGAAGATGATATCATGGCTGGAAAAAGGACCAGAAAGCTGAATCAGGGAAGAGAGTAGCTCCCAAATGTGGGAAAGGTGTATAAATATTGATGACTGTAAGCCCCATAAAGTTGATCTGATTTGAGAATTTGAAACAACAAGGGCAGCAAAAGGGAAAATAATAAATAAAATTAAAAAAGAATTTGAAATCATCTTGTAAAAAAATTAACAAGTATATTATAAAAGAAAAAAAAATCGAGGACCAGGCGGCAGTGCAGTGGTTTAAGCACACATGGTGCAAATCTCAAAGACTGGCCTAAGAGTCCCAGTTGGAGACCCTTGCTCCCCACCTGCAGGGGGGTCACTTCACAAGAGGTAAAGCAGGACTGTAGGTGTCTCTCTCTCTTTCCCCATCTCTGTCTTCCTGTCCTCTTTCAAATTCTCTCTGTCCTATCCAACAACGACAACAGTGTTAATAACAACAATGATTAGCAACAAAAGGGAAAATAGCCTCCAGGAGCAGTGGATTATAGTGCAGGCACTGAGCCCCAGCAATAACCCCAGAGGTTTAAAAAATCAACATTTTTCATGTGAAATCATAGGAGACTGAAAAAAAAGATATAACTCTTACCTCCCCAAAGCCCTGCTGCCTCACTAGGGAAAGACAGAAACAGGTTGGGGGTATAGACTTAACCTGTCCATGACCATGTCCAGTGGAGAAGGAATTACAGAAGTCACAACTCTACTTTCTGCACCCCATAAAATCTTTGGTCCGGGGGCTGGGTGTTAGGGCAGCGGGTTAAGCGCACATGGCACAAAGCTCCAGGATTGGAGTAAGGATCCCAGTTCGAGCCCCCAGTTCCGCAACTGCTGAGTGGGCACTTCATAAGTGGTGAAGCAGGTATGCAGGTATCTGTCTTTATCTCCCCACCTCTGTCTTCCCATCCTGTCTGGATTTCTCTCTGTCTTATCCAACAACAATAGCAATGGCAGCAATAACCACAGCAGTAACAACAAAGACAAAAGAATGGAAAATAATGACCTCCAGGAGCAGTGGATTTGTCGTGTAGGCACCAAGCCCCAGCTGTAACCCTGGAGAAAAAAAAAAAAGGAATCTTTGGCCCATTCACCCAGAGGGATAAAAATTAGGGAACCTTCCAGTGGAGAGGAGGGTATAGGGAACTCTGGTGACTGGAATTGTATGGGATTGTACTTCTCTTATCCCACAATCTTCTTTTTTAAAAATTTTTTTTATTTAAGAAAGGATTAATTAACAAAACCATAGGGTAGGAGGGGTACACCACCCAATCTCCATATCCCACCCCCTCCCCTGATAGCTTTCCCATTCTCTATCCCTCTGGGAGCATGGACCCAGAGTCATTGAGGGTTGCAGAAGGTAGAAGGTCTGGCTTCTGTAATTTCTTCCCTGCTGAACATGGGCGTTGACTGGTTGGTCCATGCTCCCAGTCTGCCTCTCTCTTTCCCTAGTAGGTGTGTCTCTGGGGAAGCTGAGCTCCAGGACACATTGGTGGGGTCTTCAATCCAGGGAAGCCTGGCTAGCATCCTGATGGCATCTGGAACCTGGTGATTGAAAAGAGAGTTAACATACAAAGCCAAACAAATTGTTGAGCAATCATGGACCCAAAACTTGGAATAGTGGAGAGGAAGTGTTAGGGAGGTACTTACTGGAAACTCTAGTGTACTTCTGCTTTCAGGTATATATTTTGCTGTATTTTATGGATACGTGTGAACATAAGCTCTCTCTCACAGAAACTGGTGTATATCTAGGTTATGGGACTTTGTTAGAAAGTGAACCACCTGAGATGAAATTAGAGTGTACTATAAAAGGAAAGGTCTCACCCGAGTAATGAAGCTGAAGGGTTGTCATTCCACACGTGAAGTCTCTGGACACAGTCTGAGATGAAGCATGTTGAGGTGGCAATCGTTGCGTTGGTTAGGTTGTGGTCGGCGGATGCAATATTATTTGATATGGATTGGGAGAGGCATACGGGAAAGTGGGCCCTATCCAAGGGTTCTAGGACTGGGGGAAGTAGGGGCTCTATAGTGGAGATGAAAGGTTCCTGCTGTCTTAGGGTTCAAAAAGATAATCGATAGTTAATGTTATCATCACATTATTTGGTAATTGGGTTAACTTTGAAAAGTCCTTTTGTTAAGGTTTGCTGTACAGTACCCAGTATCTTGTATATAGCTGTGCTATTGGATGCTTCTAATCTACTTGGTATAGGCTTTTGAGAGAGTATGCGTATCAAATACACAGCCTATATATTAAAAAGATTCAGTTTGTGTTTTGAAAAACTTTGAGACATACAATTCATTTTCCCCCTCTCATATTAATTAACTAGTGATTTATATGTCTACATTTTGCTAGGAGTGTACATAAACACCATTCCCTCCACCAAAAGACAGTGACCCATCCCTCCCACCCACTCCACCCCCCACTGGCCCAGGAAGCTGCATGTCTACCCCTCACCACAGGGCTTTTACTTTGGTGCCCTACTTACAATTTTATCAGGTCCTGCTTTTAGTTTCCCTTTCAGATCTTCTTCCTCAACTTCTGTTGATGAGTGGGATCATCCCATACTCATCTTTATCTTTCTGACTTAGCTCACTTAACATAATTCCTTCTAGCTCTGTCCAAGATGGGTCAGAGAAGGTGGGTTCATTGCCACAATCTTCTTAATCATTATTGAATCACTAATTTAAAGAAAGCAAGAGAAAAAAATCTATAAAAACAAAGAAGCACACTATCTGCTTGGTGCCTTCTTAGTAACTTTCTGAGGCTCTACATCCAGTCTGTAGTATATTTAGAAAAGTTTAGCCTAGCTAGCTTAACACAAATACTAAAGAAAGCATGTTCTCTATAAACTTGGTGAGGGAGGAACATTGATTGTTTTTTTCTATTTTTATTAGTGATTTAATAATGAGTTTGTTCTGTTGTTATTGTTGAGTCATATGATTTGTTTATTATCATTTGTTATCCGTCTTTTGTCAGTTGTGTGACATCCAGGTATCTTCTCCCAAATTCTGGGTGTGTGTGTGTGTGTGTGTTTATTTTAGAAGAAGCTGTTAAATTCGTAGAAGCTGATATATTTGATGTAGTCCCAGTAATTTAACCTTGTATTAGTTTTGCTTACTCATAGCAATGAGTCTCCAAATAGAGCCTGATGTTAAATTGTGGATGTTTTTCACCAATGTTTTCTCTATATTTTTTATTCTCAGTTCCAATAACCAGATCTCTGACCCATTTTGAGTTAATTTGGCATAGGGTGTTAATTGCTGGTGCAGTTTCATTTTTCTCCAATAGACTACCCAGCCTCAGCTATTGAACAGGACTTCTTTCCCCCCACTGAAAAGGTTTTAGTCCTTTATTATGTACGCACATGTGGGTTTATTTTCCCTTGCTTTTTATTGTTATAGTTATTATTGTTGTTGTTATTGATGTCATCATTGTTAGACAGGACAGAGAGAAATGGAGAGAGGAGGGGAAGACAGAGAGAGGGAGTGAAAGATAGACACCTGCAGACCTGCTTCACCACCTGTGAAGTGACCCCCCATGCAGCCTCTCTCCATTTCTCTGTCCTATCCAATGAGAACAATGATATCAACAACAGTAACTTCAACAATAAAAATAATAATAATAATCCCAGGCATTAGTAAGCTCTAAAAGACATGAGCCTATGATTCAGAAATGTGAAATTTGGTATGTATGGAACAGGTTTCCAAAAATTCTGACATCGTAAGGAAAGAGATGCTTGCTAAAAGGCATGTACAAGAAAGACTGAGAACACAACCAAATTTACACTGAAGTTCATAAAATTTAAGCAGAGACACACATGACCTCGGCTGATTCCAGAAGTGCCCAGGTGAGGCCTCAGCAAGGGGCTAATGTGAGCCTTGAACAAAAAATAGAGGTCATATAAGTACAGAATTATAGGATAAATTTTATTATATCAATAAACAGAAAAATACAACAAATGACTATATACCAATAGATGACACTATTAATGGGATAACGGGGCCTGTAAAGGGCCAGAGCAGTGTTGGTGACTGGCGCGTTGTGGGTGGCCCTGTCCCCAGAGCCCATCAGAAACTCAGTGTCAGGCTCCGGGGCAGTCTGGGTCAATACAGGTGGCCGTGCCGGAGCCCTGTGCTGATGAATGAACATGGAGCACTGCCTGGTGCTTTCCACGTCACGGAAGGCAGTGCTGTCCTCACTCCTCTGCTCCACAGCCACCGACAGACTCTTGTTCTTGTCTCTGTCAATAGAGCTGCCCAGGGTCCAGGTAGAGTCACCCCCAGTGCAGAGACCTATGAACATAGCAGTGGGTTTTATCAATGGACAGAGGAGGAGCCTCAGGGAGCAGAGCAGAGGCAGTGAGAGGATGAATGACTTGGAGAACCAAGGGGCTGAGGGTCCACTTCCTCACTGAAACCATTGTAGAGGGAGAGATGGGGGAGCAAACCCAGTCTTAAGTCTAGGAGACACGATCCCGGCATATTAGCAGGAAAATGTTTAATGAGGAGTTGAGGTATGTGACCTTATGTTTTACTGAGCTTAATATTTGTAACTGGAATCCAGATAAATTCAATATGGAGTCTCAGCAGAGAGAACGCCTTGAGGAAGAATGCCACATCTCCTTACACTCACTCTACACCCAGAGAGTCCTCTGAGGCTGAGCACAGGCAGCAGCAGAGAAACAGAGTCCTGTGTCACCCTGTCAGGCCTGGTCCTTCTGTGCTGGGCATTATTTAGAGGAAGAGTTCATGTTCACTCAGTGACCAAACAAGAGAGATGCTCTATCCATGGGGGCTGAGTGGGATGACTAAACAGGCTAGCTTATTAAAATGATCTGTCTTCAGTGTTTAGGCAAGATTTGTTTTATGAATACCTCAGGGTTGATGGGGTATGAATACAACCTTGAAAGTGTAAGTCAGTTCTTCTGGATTCGCATTATCATATTAAAATATTTTAATCAGGAGTCCGGCTGTACGCAGCGGGTTAAGCGCAGGTGGCGCAAAGCACAAGGAGTGCATAAGGATCCCGGTTTGAACCCCGGCTCCCCACCTGCATGGGAGTCACTTCACAGGCAGTCAAGCAGGTCTGCAGGTGTCTATCTTTCTCTCCTCCTCTCTGTCTTCCCCTCCTCTCTCCATTTCTCTCTGTCCTATGCAACAACAACAACAACAATAATAATAACTACAACAATAAAACAACAAGGGCAACAAAAGGGAATAAATAAATAAATACAAAAAATTTAAAAAATAAAAATATTTTAATCCATTCTATTCTGATCCAAATAAATGCCAGCTAGGCCTTTTCTTATAAGGCACAAAGATTGGTGGGAGAGTTTTAGCATTATATTGGGGAAGGGGGAGGGACTGGCTAGAAGGACCATTTTAAAGACACCTGATAACACATAGACTTTCAGTCTAGTTTCTTGCTCATCTGGGCCTGAAGATGACTTGGGAAATGAGACTGCTCTGGGGGTGGAATTGAGAGTTTCACTGTAACAGGAACCACAAGGCTTCTCCAATACAAGCTCAGAATAGAGTCCAGTCCATCCCTGCAACTCTGAGCTGCACTGCTGCTCCACCTCTACCAGAGTCAGTGGAGATGTGCATGATTTCTGGGGGCTTCTAGGTCCCTGCCAATCCTGCCCTCCCTCCCATGGGATTGGTTTTCAGTGTCATGAGCTTGTTTCAGGAAGGAAGATCTGACCTGGCTCAAGGCATACACAGGCACCCAGGGGGTCCCCTCTCCCCTGCTCGTCTTCACATGCGAGGCTGGGGGACTCCTGTGCTTCCTGTGGAAGCTCCTCAGTGGCCGGCATTTGGCCCACTTCATGCTCCTGCTGATGTTTGCCACCTAGATGGAGAGAAGCTTCAGTCTAGGTCCAGGCTGACCATGAAGAGACTCACCTCACTGTAAGTGTGACACACGGGCCTTCTCCTGGACCTTCTGTGCAAAGAAGGCTGTGTCTCTGTGTCTCTGAACCTGACAGGAGACCCTGCCCTCGCATGTGCCCAAGAAAAGAGTTGACAAAATAAAGAGGAAGATGCTCTTATACATTCCTGTGCCTGGAATGCCATGAATTCCTCATGAGGAAGAGCGCTACAGAGCAAATCTGCCACAGAGAAAGAAGTAGAGAAGCAAGGACTGTCACTGGAGCCTGTTACAGAGCAGTGAGCTGGTCACTGTCTATTGAATGCATGCAGGCCTATTGCCTGTGCTTTTCCCTTTCAGAAGGTATTGAAGCGAAGCCAGAAACCATTTACTTTGAATCTTTGCAGTTAATGTCTCCCGCCAGTCAGCCTCTTCTCAGATTGCCCTGACACTCACCTGCAGGGGGCTCTGTGGTTTCTTCCAGACTGGAATTCACATCCTGGAAGAGAAGGAAGGCAGGGTCACAACAAGCCTTTGGAGTGAACAGTGGAAGAACACATTTCCCAGCAGCTCTGTTTCCCCAGAGAGAGAGCCCTGTGTCCAGGATCAAAGCTACTTCACCCCTGGGGCTGACTGTGGTTTAGCATCTACACTGTTGATTTGAGTGAATCCTTGGGTTTTCAGTGCATGTTCAGAAGTGTGTTGACAAGCATATATGGAGTTCTTCTTGCTTGCTCTCTAGTCTCAGGATATACACACAGGTAACTCCTAGTTGATTAATTTGTAATTAAAAATATCAACTATCTAATCAAATGGTTTGAACGAAAAAAAACACACATTTCCCCCTACTTGAGAAGCATTGCCTAGTGTATGAAGAAGCAGGAAAGTGTCATCAGTGTTGCAGAATGAAGGCCAACCCTGACATGATGCAGAAGCTCAAATTATGTGAAAGAAGGAATTAAAAAAAAAGGAAAGCAGGCTAGGAGGTGGTGCAGATGGTTGGGCACACACCTTACCAAGTGCAAGAACCCAGGGCTGAACCCTCACTCCCTACCTGTAGTGCGGAGGATTCCTAAGAGGTGAAGCAGGTCTGCAGGTGTCTATCGCTCTTGAGGTGGGGGGAGGTGGGTTATGGCACAACAGGTTAAGCGTACATAGTACAAAGTGCAAGGATCTACATAAGGATCCTGGTTTAAGCCCCTGCTCCTGATCTGTATGGGGGTCACTTCACAAGTGGTGAAGCAGGTCTGTAGTGTCTCTTTCTCTTTCCTCTATCTTCCCCTCCTCTCTCAATTTCTCTCTTTCCTATCAAAAAAAATTGAATAAATAGCCATAGGAGCAGTGGATTTGTAGTGCAGCAAGAGCCCCAGCAATAACCCTGGATGGAGGGAGGGAAGGAGGGGGGGGGGAGAGAGAGAGAGAGAGAGAGAAAGAGAGAGGAGAAAAAGAAAGGAAAGGAGACTTCCGGATCAGAGCTATGAGCAGCAGCATATCGCTTTCTCTCCTCTCCTTCCCTCTCCCAGATCTACTAGGAATACCAAATTAGACCACCCGGGACTGAACAAGACAGGACTAAAATGACCACAGGAACCCACTACATCACTGGTGAGTACAAACACGTGTGGCTGGTGACAGAGAGGAGAGAGGAGCGAAAGGAGAAATGAAGTGACTGCTAACAGTCCAGAAGTTTATCAGTTGAGACACCACCTCCAGTCTGCTCCACGAACAAGGGGACAGCTGAAGGGAGGAGAGGACTCCCCAGAAACTCACCAAGTGCAACTCTGAGTCTCCATTACTACTGTTCTCAGCATCTGGAGAAGCGACAGGGAGGGACACCAGGGGACAGAGATCTAACCAGGAAACTCAGAAGAAGACCTATACCTCCATGGCATAGCTGAGGGGCTGTGAAAATCTCTTTGCATAACCACTGGATTATCTCTGCCACACCCTGCTTTATCTCTTGGTCAGGAGTCAGTGATTAAGCTAAGAAGCCTATTGATATTTTAAAAGCCCTAAGGCTCCCATAGCCTACAGGGAAGAAAAAAAAAGAGGCTTTTAAACCACTGAGCTCCAACTCAGGGATTAAAAAACTATTGAAACAACTGGTAACTTCCACCACTGTGAACCCTTTAATTAACTTACTTAGACACAGGTCAATCCAGGCAATAATGATCAGTAATTTGAAAAGTACTGATAAAGGGAACTCATAACATAATATATAAAATGGTTAAAACAACAAGAAGAAATACTCGAGAATCGAACCAGGACAAGAGTCCAGCTAAATGTCCTCCAGAGGGTGAAGCACAAAATAATGAGTTCAAAATCCAAACATTAGCTAAGGAAATAATAACAGGAGTGAGTAAAGAATTTGAAAAAATTGTAATCAGAAATACAGGAACAACAAATGGGACTATGGAAGAAAATACTAATTATCTCATGGTTATTAAAGAGCTGAAAGCTGAAATCGCTGAGTTAAGAACGCAACTAGCTGAACAAGCTAAAACAGTATCAGAACAGGGCAACAAAATAGATGAACTCCAGAAAACAGTAGATGGCAGAGAGAATAGAACCAATAAGGCTGAAGACAGAATTAGCAAGATTGAGGATGAATTAGAGACAACTAACAAAGAAGTAAGAGATCTCAAAAAGAGATAAATAGATGCTGAAAACAATAACAGAGTCCTATGGCATGACTTCAAAAGAAACAATATATGCATTATTGGCATACCAGAGGAAGAAAAAGCAGGAGAGGAAGAAAGCATTTTCCAGGCCATAATAGTTGAAAACTTCTCTAGTCTAGACAACATCAAAGACATAAAGATTCAAGAAGCCCAGAGGGTCCCAAACAGAATTAACCCAGACCTAAAGACACCAAGACATATTATACTTAGAATGGAAAGGAATAAGGATAAAGAAAGGATCCTGAAGGCTGCAAGAGAAATACAAAGAGTCACCTACAAAGGAAAACCCATAAGATTAGCAGCAGACTTCTCCATACAAACACTACAGGCCAGAAGAGAATGGCAAGATATCTATCGAGTGCTCAATGAGAAAGGCTTTCAGCCAAGAATACTATATTCTGCTAGACTGTCATTCAGACTAGATGGAAGCACCAAAACCTTCTC
Organism: Erinaceus europaeus; assembly: GCF_950295315.1. Classification (NCBI taxonomy): domain Eukaryota; kingdom Metazoa; phylum Chordata; class Mammalia; order Eulipotyphla; family Erinaceidae; genus Erinaceus; species Erinaceus europaeus. The sequence continues at coordinate 185,190,564 of NC_080163.1, forward strand.
AGACAAGCAACAGTTGAAGGAAGCAACCATCACCAAGCCTGCCCTGAAAGAAGTTCTGAAAGGTCTCCTATAAACAATCAGACCACCACAAATAGGACATATATCAAAACACTCTAAAACTCTACAAGAATGGCATTAAAATATCTTCAATATTTGATATCAATAAATGTCAATGGCCTGAATTCACCTATTAAAAGACACAGAGTAGGAAGATGGATCAGAAAACATAACCCAACAATATGCTGTCTACAGGAAACCCACCAAACTCAACAAGACAAACACAGACTTAAAGTGAAAGGATGGAAAACTATCATACAAGCCAATGGCCCAGAAAAAAGCGCAGGAACAGCTATACTCATATCTGACACGATAGACTTTAAAATAGATAAGATTAAAAAAGATAGGAATGGACACTACTTAATGCTCAGAGGATCAGTCAATCAAGAGGACTGAACAATTATTAACATCTATGCACCCAATGAGAAGCCATCTAAATACATCAAACTTCTACTGAAAGAGCTACAGCAATATATTAACAGCAACACAATCATATTAGGGGACTTCAACACCCCATTCTCTCAACTTCACAGATCATCCAGGCAGAAAATTAATAAAGACGTAAGGGAGCTAAATGAAGAGATAGATAAACTAGAACTATTGGACATTTGAAGAGTCATTCATCCCAAGAAACTGGAATACACATTTTACTCAAATCCACATGGGTCATTGTCAAGGATAGGCCATACATTAGGCCACAAAGACAGCATCAGCCAATTCAAGAGCATTGAAATCATCCCAAGCATCTTCTCAGACCACAGTGGAATTAAACTAACACTTAACAATGAACAGAAGATTAGTAAGAGTCCCAAAATGTGGAAGCTCAACAGTACACTTCTTAACAACTTCTGGGTCAAAGAGGAAATCAAGGAAGAAATCAAAATGTTTCGAGAGTTCAATGAAAATAAAGACACAAGCTATCAAAATATTTGGGACACAGCTAAAGCAGTCCTAAGAGGGAAGTTCCTAGCTATACAAGCACACATTAGGAAACAAGAAAAAGCACAATTAAACAGCCTGATTTCACATCTTAAAGACCTAGAAGAAGAAGAACAAAGGAACCCTAAAGCAACCAGAAGGACATAAATCACTAAAGTTAGGGCAGAAATAAATAACATTGAGAATAAGAAAACCATACAAAAGATCAACAAAAGTAAATGTTGGCTCTTTAAAAGAGTGAACAAAATCGACAAACCTTTAGCCAGACTCACAAAACAAAAAAGGGAGAAGACCCAAGTAAATCGGATAGTAAATGAAAGAGGAGATATCACAGCAGACACTGCAGAAATTCAACATGTCATGCGAGACTTCTATGAACAACTATATGCCACCAAGCTAGAGAACCTGGAAGAAATGGATGATTTCCTAGATACCTACCAACTTCCAAAACTAAGTAAAGAGGAAGTGCAAACACTAAGTTAGAAGAAATTGAAATCCAGAAATCAATTCCTTTTCCTATAGCAACAAAAACAATAAAATATCTAGGAGTAAATCTACCCAAAGAAGTGAAAGACTTGTATACTGAAAATTATGAGTCACTACTCAAAGTAATTGAAAAAGACACAAAGAAGTGGAAAGATATTCCATGTTCATGGGTTAGAAGAATTAACATCATCAAAATGAATATATTACCCAGAGCCATCTACAAATTTAATGCTATCCCTATCAAGATCCCAAGCACATTTTTAGGAGAATAGAAAAAAATGCTACAAATGTTTATCTGGAACCAGAAAAGACCTAGAATTGCCAAAACAATCTTGAGAAAAAAGAACAGAACCGGAGTCACCACACATCCAGATTTCAAACTGTATTATAGGGCCATTGTCATCAAAACTGCTTGGTACTGGAACATGAATAGACACACTGGACAGTGAAATAGAATTGAGAGCCCAGAAACGAGGCCCCACACCTATGGACATCTAATCTTTGACAAAGGTGCCCAGACTATTAAATGGGGAAAGCAGAGTCTCTTCAACAAATGGTGTTGGAAACAATGGGTTGAAACATGCAGAAGAATGAAACTGAATCATTGTATTTCACCAAATACAAAAGTAAATTCCAAGTGGATCAAGGACTTGGAGGTTAGACCACAAACTATCAGATACTTAGAGGAAAATATTGGCAGAACTCTTTTCTGCATAAATTTTAAAGACATTTTCAATGAAATGAATCCAATTACACAGAAGACTAAGGCAAGTATAAACCTATGGGACTACATCAAATTAAAAAGCTTCTTCACAGCAAAAGAAACCACTACCCAAACCAAGAGATGCCTCACAGAATGAGAGATCTTTACATGCCATACATCAGATAAGAGTTTAATAACCAGCATATATAAAGAGCTTGCCAGACTCAACAACAAGTCAACAAATAACCCCATCCAAAAATGGGGGGAGGACTTGGACAGAATATTCACCACAGAAGAGATCCAAAAGGCCGAGAAGCACATGGAAAAATGCTCCAAGTCTCTGATTGTCAGAGAAATGCAAATCAAGACAACAATGAGGTATCACTTCACTCCTGTGAGAATGTCATACATCAGAAAAGGTAACAGTAGCAAATGCTGGAGAGGGTGTGGGGTCAAAGGAACCCTCCTACACTGCTGGTGGGAATGTCAATTGGTCCAACCTTTATGGAGAACAGTCTGGAGAACTCTCCGAAGGCTAGAAATGGACCTACCCTGCTACCCAACACATCCATCCAAAAAGATCTGTGTACACATATGTTCTTGGCAGCACAATTTGTAATAGCCAAAACCTGGAAGCAACCCAGGTGTCCAACAACAGATGAGTGGCTGAGCAAATTGTGGTCTATATACACAATGGAATACTACTCAGCTGTAAAAAATGGTGACTTCACCGTTTTCAGCTGATCTTGGATGGACCTTGAAAAATTCATGTTATGGGAAATAAGTCAGAAGCAGAAGGATGAATATGGGATGATCTCACTCTCAGGCAGAAGTTGAAAAAACAAGATCAGAAACGAAAACACAAGTAGAACCAGAAATGTAATTGGCATATCGCACCAAAGTAAAAGACTCTGGGGTGGGTGGGTGGGGATAATACAGGTCCATGAAGGATGATAAATGACATAGTGGGGGTTGTATTGTTAAATGGGAAACTGGAGAATGTTATGCATGTACAAACTATTTTATTTACTGTGGAATGTAAAACACTCATTCCCCAATAAAGAAATAAATTACTAAAAAAAAGAAAGAAAGAAAGAAAGGAAAGGAAAGGATAATTGAGGTCTGTATTTTCTCTTGACTTGAAATGGCCATCCCTGAATTGGGTTTGGTCTACTGCACCAAAGTAAAGGACTGGGGCGAGTGGTCTTTCAGGTCCTGGTGCATGATGGGGGAGGAGGAGCTGGGCTGGGGGTGAGAGTGTTTTGCAGAAAACTGAGAAAATATACATATGTGCCAACAACTGTTTACTGTTTACTGTAAACCAGTAATACCCGCTTGAATAAAAAGTAAACAAAAATCCTTTCCAGGGAGAAATTATCTACAGAAAACAATGCAAACCACTTTGTATATGCAAGAGCTAATTGGAAAAAGAAATCCATGCTAATAGAAAAGCTGCCTCGTGAAAATTATTTGGTGCAAGAGACATCAAGGATGGATATTAGGGGAAATCTGAAAAAAAAAGGTAACTTTTCAGATGCAGTGTTCTTTCCAAGTTTGTCATGTGACCACCAAGGATTGTTGCATATAGTCCCAGCTTCCTTTTCTGTGTATACACAGACCTGTGTGTCTGTAGAAAAATACACTTTTCTGTCTGGTACATTCTGGATTCTTCCCTCATATCTAGACCTCTTTCTGTCCAAGGCAGGAGCTTGGAGTGTAAGTTCTAGTCTTAGAATTACTTACAGTGATGTCTTCCACCTGCTTTCGGGAGGTGTTCTGGATGCCCAGAATCTCATTCTGAATGTTGCTAATCAAGTCCACAGTGACCCAAAACAGAAGAATATCTGTTAGATTATTTTCAAGTCAACTTACATTTTGACTAGTCACTTCAGTCTTTTTCACTACATTTTCAAGATATCAACATACTCAGCAAGATCTAATGAAGAGATATGCAAATGTATTTCTGGAAAATGAGAGCAATCCTAGAAAACATATCTATGTTGTCAGCTCTCTGACATCAGGCCTGCAGATCCCGTCCTCACAGCTTTCCTGCCTGGAGTCCAGGCCAGAACCTCCCTGGGCTGTGGGGCTGGCAGGTGCATTTGCTTTGAGAACCACCCCGCAGAGAAACCTGCCCTTAAGTCAGGGAAGCTGAATACATGGTCAGGGTGATGTTAGCTCCCATCACAGCGTGGAGAGAAGGGGGAAGAGAGGGAGGGGCCCTGACTGCTAGGACTTCTGCATTCTGAGAACTTGAAGATTTGAAATACCATTCCTGGGAGGTGTCACAAAGGAAAAAGGATGCAAGCATGAGATCCTAGTTCAATCCCTGGAAGCACGTGTACCAGAGTGATGTCTGGTTCTTTCTCTCTCTTCCCCATCTTTCCAATTAATAAAATAAAGTCTTAGAAAAAGATTTGAAATACCTGAACTAAGGACATACCTATAAAGCTGTGTGTACCATTGCTCCATTTTCGTAACTGAACTGAAATCCAAGAGAAGGGGAGAAAAGAAGATAAAATGCACAAAATTCACACAAACATATTGTGAGTACTTCCCCCCACCAATAAAAAGTTAACAAAAAGGAAAATAAAGGTATCCCTTCCAGGGGTAAATTATCTACAGGAAACAAAAAAATCTTCATCATGTAAACATCAACATCAGGTTGTTATTGGAGGGACTGTGTGAGTCAGGAGGCCTGTCCTGCTCACTGGGTGGTGAGAGGCCCAGCTCTCTGACAGATAGTTTACTGAGTTGGCAAAGAAATCTTCTAGATGGAGAGGAAATTGGCTTGGGGGTCAGGTGGTGGTGCCAGTGGTTAACTGCACATGTTACCATGCATAAGGACCCAGGTTCAAGCCCCTGGTCCCCACCTGCAGAGGGCTTAGAATGTGTGCATGTGTTTGCTTGAATCAGAGCCATTGGGAGACAATTGAGAGCACACAGCTGTCCTTGTGGGGGTCAGAGCACGTGTGGCTAATAGACCCCCAGATGGAGCTATGCTCCCCCCAAGAGTCATGAGGAGACAGGGTCAGGCTGCAGTCTTACCAAAAAGAGACCACGAAGATGCGGTCTTTCCAGCCCAAGACCAGTGATGTTCGGGCTTTCTTTCCTTTCCTCTTGTTGAATGTCACTGACATGTCCCGCAGGGTCAACGTGTACGTTATTCTGCAGTCACTCTTCAACCTGGAGAGGGAACAGAGCACAGAGCAGTCAGCTGGCATCTCCAGCATTCTGGGAGCAGCTGGGTTTCTCCTCGGGAGATGGTGGGTGTGTTTCTTTGGCTCCTTCCCCTCTGAGCTGAGCCTTGAGAGCACAGCAGAGGGAGGGCTGGGGCCTGAGTGCTGTGTGCTGACTGGAGCCCGGCCCAGGATATCCCTGAACACTCCTTACCTGTGGGAGGAAAGCAGCCGTTTTCCTGAACATTGTAGAACAATTAGATAACCCCCCTATATTTATGAGCTCGCTAAGAAACCTTTCACTCATTTAGCATCTTTCCTGTTGCTTACTTGTTAGTCATAATGATCCATGATCATATTTCCCTTATTAATTGTATGGAAATTGCAATGAGATTATTAGTTAATTATTGTCATCCTGAAAGTACTTGAGGATACTAATGAAATAAATCATGCAATGTTAGTTAAACATATTTTCCATGAGTCCCAAACAAGTTGAATTTTCAATATCTGTTTTTTTTAGTTGCCACTGAGGATATTCTGTGGCTTAGTGGCTACATGATGAATCCACTGTTCTTGTGGGTCATTTTCCTGTTTTTTGTTTTGTTTTGTTTTTTTAATAGGACTGCGAGAAATAGGATGGTAAGGTGACTGAGTGGAAGAGAGGAATGAAACCTCCAGCCTTGCTAACTGCTCATGACTCTTTCCCTCTGCAGATGGGGAGTGGGGATTGCACCTGGGTCTTAGGCCATGGATGCCCAACCAGGTGAGCCACCACCACCAGCCACCCAGTCTCCGTTTCTAAGAGTTTTTCATGCCTTTAAAGCTTAAGTTATTTAAAATTTGTTTCATAAATTTGTATTCATAATTATACATATACATATCTGTCAACATGTTATGTTATGTTTTTATGTTCTGGCAAAACATAAAAAGCTGCTTAAGTACTGTGCCCACCTAAAACCAGGCAGAGGCTCATGTACCATGAGAAGGACCATGGACAGGAGCAAAGGGAACTGCACAGTGGGAGTTGTCACTGGGTGTCTCTCCTCTCTGTTGCCTTCCCCATCTCCTTCTTTGTCTCTCAGGTACTTTAAAAGAAATTTGAGGGTGGTGTATAGACACTATTATGGTTATGCAAAGATACTCTCATGCCTGAGGCTCCAAAGTCCTAGGTTCAATCCCCTGTACCCCAAATGCCAGAGCTGAGCAGTGCTCTGGTTAAAAAAAAAATTGAGGAGGACTTTGCTCAACAGTGTAGTCCACTCACTGAATTCATTGCCTCATGTCACACAGGATAAATTCAGTTAATAAACCACTTATTCCCTCAGTCCCTGGTCCCTGTCACCATGTGCAGTCTGTGATTGCAAACACTTTGCAGAAATTTACTGTGAGTGTCTGTGAGTCCTGGGAAGCAGGGACGGGCTATGGCTTGTCCTATCTCCCTGGGGCTGAGCTGGAAGGGCAGGCATGTGAAGGAAGCGCAGGCTGTGGGAGGGTCCTCCAGTGTGGGGGCCCCCTGGCCTCTGACTCTGTATCTCTCCTTCAGCCTCTCCACCCTGGCTGCCTTTCCCCAGAACTCGGGGCCCTGCCCAGTCTCCCTGCTTCCCCTCTGCTGCCTGCCCAGTGCTGGACAGAAACCTTGCAGAAAAGCCACCTCTTCTGTCCTCAGGGCAGCAGAGAAGAGGTAGCTGTGGGGTCAGGAGCAGGGGGAGCAGGTACGCACTTTATGTTGGAGATGAGCAGCACGTTGGAATATAAGATCAGTTGCCTTTTCTGCCACCTCCGACCCTTCTGGAATTTGCCAAGGCCTGCGAACTGGATGTGGCCACGAGGCACCTCTGGGATGTTCTCCTCTTCCGGGCCGCTCTCCTCCACAGCAGAACTGCAACACAGCAGACCCACAGGGCAGCCTGTTACTGGGGAGGCTGGACACAAGGACTCCTGCTGATGCCAGCACTCAGAAGCATTGCAGAGGAGTCTCAGTTCCCCAGAAGGAATCAGCACCCCAATTCAGGAGTCCTGAACTAGACAGAGGTCCTGTGAGAGTTGAGGTCACAGTACAGGTCCACAGTACAGTGTCTAGATGAACTGAAAATCATGTAGCCCCAAGTGTCACCCCCAATTTTGCATATACCAGTGACTCTCTGGCTGTCTCCTTCCCCTCCCTCTTCTCCTTCCTCTTCCTCTTCCTTTCCCCATCTCCTTAACCCCTTCACTCTCTCTTACTTCTGCTTCTGACTCTCTTAATAATAATAATAATAATAATAATAATAATAATGATAATGATAATAAAATGTAAACAGATATATGACCTTATAGAAGTCAAATTACAGATTACATGACATCCAAGAGTGTGAAGGGGTCATTCCACTGTGGTCTCAGGTTAACATACACCCTTAGATAACAGGATTCTGGAAAACTGACTCTAATCTTAACTCAGTCATCACTTGGGGGTTGAGGGGGGCAGGAATCCCAAGATCAGCAGATAATAAATCCAACATCCAAATGTTTCTCAATTCAAGGAAGTACTAAGCTATTCGTGGCTGTGCTCTGAGTAAGCCCACAGGACTCTGATCCTAGCAGGTCAAGTCTGCTCTCTGGCATCAGCAGGAGGGAATCTCATGAGCACAGGTAACCGTTCATGAGACCAGGGCTGAAGCTGAGGATTCTGTCAGTGGGCATCACACAGAGCACATCCTGGGACTGCCCTCCTCCTACTCTGCCGGACACACAGGGCATGTGAACAAACTCTACCTGAAGCAGGACAGACAACACAGACACTCTGAAAGCCGCGAAGACTTTCTGGTAGACGCAGACATCCTCTATTCTTCACTCCTTGATGCTAAAGAGAGAGCTGGACACAGCACTACTTGCACTGTCAGCTCAGTCTCTAAGACTGAAGATTCCGCTGTAGCCAGGGCCACTGGGCTGTGATATCATCAGTCAAAGGTCAGATCATTACTGAACAGCTGAAAGCATGATTCCCTGAAGCAATTTGTATCTTCAGCTTTGAGTTTTTCATTAGTCCTTTGGAATTTTGTTCTGATAACTATAGATACCCATGCATTGATTAGAAACAATAGAGATGCCACAAGCCTTGCCCCCATTTCACACAGTGGTGATATAATTATATAATCCTAAACAGAGTAAATATCATGGCAGGATATTCACATGGATGCTGTCAGAGACACACTATTTCCAGGAGCATCAGTGTGTGTGTGTGTGTGTGTGTGTGTGTGTGTGTGTGTGTGTGTGTGTGTGTGAAGGGAATGTCACTTGGAAAATCAAATGTCAAATGAGTTGTGGACATTCTTTGATGACCTTCAACTGTAGTGTAAAAAGTATACATCCAAGTAACCATTAGAGGACTGGATGTAGCCTAGAATAGACCTCTTAGGTTTTTTAAAATTTTATTTATTTTCCCTTTTATTGCCCTTTTTTTGTTGTTGTTGCTGTAGTTATTGTTGATATTGATGTACTTGTTGTTAGATAGGACAGAAAGAAATGGAGAGGAGGGGAAGACAGATGCGGTGGGAGAAAGATAGACACCTGTAAACCTGCTTTGCCACCTGGCCTGTGAAGCGACCCCCCTGCAGGTGGGGAGCTGGGGCCTCGAGCCTGGATCCTTATGCTTCGGAACATGTGTGCTTAACCCGCTGCGCTACTGCCCGACTCCCAGTTTTGTTTTTTAAAGAATTTCTTTATTCATGAGAACGATAGGAGGAAAGAGAAAGAACCAGCCATCACAGTCACAGGTACATGGGCTGCCTGGATTGAACTCGGGGCCTCATGGTTGAGAATCCAGTGCATTATCCACTGCGCCACTTCCTGGACCACAATCCCTTTGCTTTTTCTTTATGCTTTTTTTCCTTTTTATTATGTCTTTTATTTTCTTCTTTAGTAATTATTTTTATTTACAATTCACTGGATAGAGACAGAGACATGAGAGGGAAGGAGGAGATGGAGAAAGACAGAGAGACACCTGCATCACTGTTTCACTGCTCAAAACATTCTTCCCCTTCCAGCAGGGTGGGCGGGAGACCATTGGCTTGGACCCAGCAGCTTATAGCTAGTGCTCTCAACCAAGTAGCCTCCTCCACCACTTCTTGTCTTAAACAGCTCTGGTAAGATGCACTCCATCTGATCACAGACAAGAAACATACAGATTAGCATCAATGAGAGAATCACTAGTCAGATCAATCAGGGTGTTGAGCCCCAGACAGGTGTGTTTGTGTTTGTATCTGCTTGTATGGGAGAGAGGTGGGGAGAAGCCTGTTCTCACTGTCCTGCTGCATCGTCTGAGTGCTGGACCAGGCTGAGGGGTTCCTCAGACTTCTCTTTCTTTCTTACCTTTCCTTAGCATCTTATAAACTCAAAGAAAATACGACATTCTTAATAATGATGCGATGTTTGAACAATGCTTTTGCTTACTCCATCCAGGAAAAATGAGACAGATGTTTGTCTTATGCCATAAAGAATGATTAGAAGATTAAGGAGGAAATGGATCACATATCCTAGATTTCCTCATGCTGCTATCACACAGGTCAGGCACAGTCAGGTGGCCGTGATTTCATTCAGTTCCCTTGGCTGTCAGAGACTCATTGGAACTTCACCTCCAAAAGGTTCAAGCAGATTTGCTTTAGCTGCAGTTTTGGGATTCAGCCACCTGAGGGCACTCATACCCTACACATGGCAGCAAAGTGAACAAAAATCACTCAGATTTCTTCAAGTACTTAGAAACTGGATTCTTCTAATAGACCAGTCACATATTTTAATTGTGAATTATCAAACTTATGACAGTGCATAATGCTGAATAAGAATCAGAAATTGAAAGTACATGTAGATTGATATTAACAGTCAGCTAGAGGCATTCAGCAATTTTCTTTTTTTTATTTAAGAAAGGATAAATTAACAAAACCATAGGGTAGGAGGGGTAGAACTCCACAGAATGAACAAAAATCACTCATTTTTATTCAAGTACTTAGAAATTGGATTCTTCTAATAGACCAGTCACATATTTTAATTGTGAATGATCAAACTTATGACAGTGCATAATGTTCAATAAGAATCAGAAATTGAAAGTACATGTAGATTGATATTAACAGTCAGCTAGAGGCATTCAGCAATTTTCTTTTTTTATTTAAGAAAAGATAAATTAACAAAACCATAGGGTAGGAGGGGTAGAACTCCACAGAATGAACAAAAATCACTCAGTTTTATTCAAGTACTTAGAAACTGGATTCTTCTAATAGCCAGTCACATATTTTAATTGTGAAAGATAAAACTTATGACAATGCATAATGCTGAATAAGAATCAGAAATTGAAAGTACATGCAGATTGATATTAACAGTCAGCTAGAGGCATTCAGCAATTTCTATTTCATTTTATTTTATTTGTTATTGGAGAGTCACAGAGAGGAATTGAGAGAAGAGGAGGAGATAGAGAGGGAGAGAGACAGAGAGACACCTGCAGCTCTACTTCACCACTTGTGAAGCTTTCCCCCTGTAGGTGGGGACTGGGGGCTTGTACCCTGGTCCTTGCAAACTGTAGTGTGTGTGTGCTTAACCAGGTGCACCACCACCCGGCCCCCCCAGCAGCATTTTGTAAGATGATTCTTTCCATGGTTTATGTTTTAGAAGAATTTAGAAATTATTCCATACTTTAGCAATGTATTTGGATCTAAATTTACACACCCTTTTTTATGTCTCCAAAATTAACTAGCACAATAGTTGGACTTTCCTGAGGACATTTGGGATCAATTCTCTTCCTTGTGTCCAGGGTTGTGACTGCTGGGGCTCAGTATAGGCAATAGGACTTCACTGCAGCCATCAGCTCCCCCCTTTTTTTGGACAGGACAGAAAGAAATTGAGAAGGGAGGGGAGATAGAGAATGAGAGAGAAAGACAGACACCTGCAGACCTGCTTTGCCACTTGTGAAGTGTCCCGCTGCAGGTGAGTGGTGGTGGTTCAGACCTCAGTCCTTGTGTTGAGTTCTTGCACATAGTACTACATGCACTTAACTGGGTGTACCACTCCCCACCCCAAAATGAAACTATTAGATGGACAGCTTTTTATCCAGTGTCCTAGGGAAACATTAATAAGTGATCTTTTATTTATTTATTTGTGATTAACATAATCATTTGAATAATAACTGTGGCTCATACATTTTGGACAAAGAATAAAAAAGACATTTCTTCATAAAATAGTCCTGTCTGCAAAGGAGGTTCTTCAGATGAGAGAGAGGGAAAGGATGCAGCAGGAGGCAGCATTTTTTGGCCTCATGTTTCAAGACTGAGCCCCAGGGGGTGGTCTGCTCCTAACAGCCAACTACAGAGAAACTCCACAGGGCCGCTGGGTGGTGGCTCACCCTGAGGAGAGCACATGTTTTCCTGCCCAAGGACTGGGGTACAAGCCCCTCAATTTCTCTCTGTTCTTACAACTATAATAAATAAAGTTAAAATAAAAAATTTTAAAGAGATAAATATAGGGCATCTACTCAACATATGCTGTGCTAGGGTCCAACCTGGGACCTCAGGATTGAATTTTCTGTCTATGTGCTAAGTCATCTGTCTAAGCACAGCAAAGATCTGTGCATCTCACTTCTTCTCCTCCTCCTCCTCCTTCTTCTCCTGTTTGTTGTTTCTCCTTCTTTCTTTTCTCTCTCTCCTTCTCTCTCTCTCTTCTTCAGGGATTTAACAGAGCTTTACAAAATTACAAGGTTTCAGGGGTATAATTTCAGCTCATACATGGTAACGGTATATCACCACAACTGCCATCAAAATTCTGTGACACCCCCCCCCCAAAAAAAAAGCACGGTTGTCATAAAGTCCAAGAGAACAATTAGTTACTATAGTTTGTTCCTTTGCCTCCAGGGTTATCGCTGGGACTCATGCCAGCACTATGAATCCACTGCTCCTGGCAGACATTTTTTCACTTTTTTGGATAGGACAGAGAGGGAGAAAGACAGACATCTGCTGACCTACTTCACCACTGTGAAGTGGTCCTCCTGCAGGTGGGGAGCCAGGGGTAACTATAGGTTTTAAAAGTTAATTCAGTCAAACATATCCCAGATATGAGTGAAATAATCTGGTACTTGTCTTTCAGCTCTTTACTTAAGAGACTCAGCATAATTACCTCCAGAGCCAAACATTTTGTTCCCAGTGATACACTGTCATCTTTGTTGATAGCAGAGCAGTGTTCCATTGACTATATGCCCCCATAACCTCTTTATCCAGTCACCTGATACTGGCTACTAGTTTGCTTTCCTGCTTTGGCTAGTGTAAACAGTGCAGCTGAGAACATGGGGCTCAGATATCTTTGAGAATTAGTGCTTCATGGCTTTGGATATACATCTAGGGGTGGGATTGCTGGATCTTAAGGCACTTCCATTTGTATTTGTTTGCGAACCCTCCATGCAGTTTTCCAAAGGGGCTGCGCCAGTTTGCATTTCCACCAGCAGTGTCTCATGGCTCCCTGTCTCCACACCTTCCCTGACACAGGGCCTCAAGGTTTTGCTGATGTGGCCCATCCTCAGATGTCTGAGCTGGAGGCTCACTGTGGTCTGAATCTGCATTTGCAAATGTCCCTGTAATGGGCTGGGGAGTCAGCAGAATTGTTCTGCCAATGACTCAGAAGCCTGAGGCTCTGAGCTCCCTGGTCCTGTTTCAGCCCCAGAATCAGCCAGAGCAGAGCATCCAGTGAGCATCTGAGAAAAAAATCTAAGGCCCCTGTAACTGCTGAGGTCTTGACCTCTGGTGTCTTCCTGGCCCTTGACTTGGGCCAGTGCTGGTTCTCTCAGTCCCTTTCTCTCCTCCTCTCACTCTTCTTCTGACTGTCTCTATAATAAATAATAATAATGATAATGATAATGAAAGGGAAACTGGCCACTCGGAATAAATTCATCACTCAGGCACAGACCCAGACCCATAGAGAGAACCCCTGTGGTTAAAAATAAATAAGTGAATAAATGTTTTTAAATTTTATAAAATCAAACTTCACATGACAATTAAATAAAATGTTTTATATTGATGTGCTACCAATACAATGACATAGTAGGATGAAGTCTGTGTAGGAAATTATTTCTTCCACCAACTAGGTTGTTGGGCCTATGGATCAAAGACCTTAAGGCTGTTTAATTTTTTTTTTTGCTCCTGTTATTTTTGGTATCACTGGGGCTTCACTGTCTATGCCAGTTTCTTCCACACAGAGACAGAGAGAGGGGAAGCTCTCAGCACTGTCATCTTCTACAGCGTGGTGAGGCCCAGGCCTGAGCCCAGGTGGTGCACAGGGCAAAGCGGGCAACTGTCTGGCTCGGCCATCATGCTGGTCCTGAAGGATCTTTCCTACCTCTATTCTAGCTTTTACCTCATTTTATAACATTTCAACATACTAACTGCTTAGTATAAGACAGTATTCAGATTAAAATTTTTTTATTAATTATTGAGAAACAAAGGAGGAGAAAGAGAAAGAACCAGATATCACTCTGGTACATGTGCTGCCAGGGACTGAACTCAGGACATCATGCCTGACAGTCCAATGCTTTATCCACTGCACCATCTCCGGGACCACCAGATTTTTAGCTTCCGAGATCAGACAAGATCGGCTGTGTTCTGGGTTTGATGGCCGTAGACACCACTAGAATTTTAAAATGTATTCATTCACTTAACTTTCACCACTGAGTAAATCCTCCTACTTTATATCCACTCATTCAAAAATATACATTGAACAGGTTTTCTGATGCAGAACAGTATATGCCAAGACCAGGACAAATGAAACAAAGTCACGACACTTTTGAAATGAGAAATTATTACTGCTATTGTTATCTTTATTTATTGGATAGAGACAGCCAGAAATCTTGAAGGTAGGGGGTAATAGAGAGTTAGAGAGATGGAGAGACACCTGCAGCCCTGCTTCACCACTTGTAAAACCTTCCTCCTGCAGGTGAGAACCGGAGGCTCAAACTCTGTCCATCAGAGCCATCATGGCCACCCATCCTGGGGACCAGCCTCTCCCTGCGCCAAGTCCCTCATGACAGCAGGGCTGCACTGCAGGTCTGTGGACTGAACAAGAGAGAGGATGCTGAGGAACTCTGTTAATAATCAAGACAACTGAAGCCCAGGTAGGTGGAGGAGGAAAGGAGCCTTTTATTCCTGCTTGGATCAGGAGCTCAGATCTTTCTGATAAGTCTGGCAGAGGACAGAGGGGCGGCACAGGATTATATGGGGTGCAGGCTGGAGAGCAAAAGCGTCATCCCAGAAGCAGAGGCTGCAGGTTAAGGGGTGGGACTTGGACCCCACGCTCAGGGTCTGTTTGCCTTAGTTACTGTTATCTTTCATGCAGAGCTGTGCCTGGAAAAGTTTAGCCTCCACATAAGAGACCCCACTGGGGGGGTGGGGTCCTCTAGGAAGCAGGAGCTAGTGGGCTACAGAAGCACCTTCTCAGTAAAGGTTCAGCCCAGCCTTCGCCACCTCCACCTGTCATCCCTTGCTCATCCCGTGAAGGCCAGCCTACACTACACAACTGCACTGCCTCAGACCTTCTACACTTCCTGACCCTTTACTACAGTTTCACTTTTTTATTTTTTAATTTCTCTTAATTTCTTTATTGGGGGATTAATGTTTTACATTTGCAGTAAATACAGTAATTTGTACATGCATAACATTTCTCAAGTTTTCCACATAACAATACAACCCCACTAGTTCCTCTGTCATCCTTTTTGGACCTGTATAGAGGGTGATAATTTTTTTTTAATTTCTTCATTGGGGAATTAATGTTTCACATTGGATGGTAAATACAATAGTTCGTACATGCATGACATTTCCCAGTTTTTCATATAACAATAAATCCCCCACTAGGGCCTCTGTCATCCTTCTTGGATCTGTATTCTTTCTCCCCACCCACCCAGCCCAGAGTCTTTTACTTTGGTGTAATATGCGAATTCCAGTTCAGGTTCTACTTGTGTTTTCTTTTCTGATCTTGTTTTTCAACTTCTGTCTGAGAGTGAGATCATCCCATATTCATCCTTCTGTTTCTGACTTATTTCACTTACCATGAATTTTTCAAGATCCATCCAAGATCGGCTTCTTCTTCTAGCATTTGCCCTTCTTCCGTAGCCAGTCAACAGGTCAGGTTGAAAGCTGTCAGGAGCTGCTTGTTGCTGGCTTTGAAAGTGACTGGGATCCATGTGGATTCAGTAGGCTAGGAAGGATCATCAGTTTCCCCAATGAATGGGTACTCATGGGATGCAACACGAGAAGGTCGATCCAATGCATCCCAAGATCGGCTGAAAATGGTGAAGTCACCATTTTTTATAGCTGAGTAGTATTCCATTGTGTATAGATACCAAAACTTGCTCAGCCACTCATCTGTTGTTGGACACCTGGGTTGCTTCCAGAGTTTGGCTATTACAAATTGTGCTGCCAAGAACATGTGTGTACACAGATCATTTTGGATGGGTGTGTTGGGTTCCTTAGGATATATCCCTAGGAGAGGAATTACAGGGTCCTAGGGTAGGTCCATTTCTAGCCTTCTGAGAGTTCTCCAGACCCACCAGCCTGAGTCCACCAGGAGGTGGTGGGCACAGCGAGGCCCCCATTCCTGCCAGAATGAGGGGGGTGTGCTACGGGGGGTCGGCTCTGTGACGTCAGCAAGTGCCTCCTGGCTTCCTGCAGGTTCGAGGCTCTTGGGCTTCCTGAGGGCGGAGACCGCAGGGTACTTGTCAGGGAAGCGGGTTGTGCGCAGCCAACCAATTCAGTCAAAGAGAACCTATTCAGTCAAAGAGAAAAATAGAGGAGAATTAGAATTTCCTGTAAGCTCACTGATAACTTTTCTTGGGTCTTATTTAGAAACATTGCTCAGCTCTGCCTGATAGTTTCAACATGTAAGTAGAGTTTTTCTTCGTCAGTATTGAGTGCATATAATTTAACTGTGATCTAAATTGCATAGAGTAGAAATAAGAAGATTTGAAGTCAAAACATTCAGTAATCACAATAGTAATTTTGGTGCAGAAGAATAGGGAGTGGTATCAGGAAATACTAGCACCATGCAAGCACTAAGGATTGCCAACTGACTACCCTGATACACAGGGTGCTCTCTCTGCTGGTATTTTAGGCTCATATTCTTTTAAAAAAATATTTATTTATTTATTTATTTGTTGCCCTTTTTGTTTTTTGTTGTAGTTATTGATGTTGTTTGTTGTTGGATAGGACAGAGAGAAGTGGAGAGAGGAGGGGAAGACTGAGAAGGGGAAAGAAAGGCCTGCAGACCTGTTTTACCACTTGTGAAGAGACTCCTGGGATCCTTAAGCCGGTTCTTGCGCTTTGTGCCACTTGTGCATAACTGGCTGTGCTACGGCCCGATTCCCTTAGGCTCATATTCTAAGAGAACAGATACATTGACTTGATCTACCTCAGGGATCCTGAAACACTCTAGTCAACTTTAAAAAGAGTCCGATTTTGTTTTGTGGGCTGGGTGTTGTGCAGTGGTAGAGTGCAGGACTTGTAAGCATGAGATCCTAAATTCGATTCTAACACCATATCAATCAGATCAATGCACTGGTTCTCTTTTGTTAAATAAATTAAAAATATATTTATTACTCAGAAACTGAGTTTTTGTGTTGTAGGAATAACTATAGGGATCTAAAGTGCTAAATTTTCATATTCCTCTAACCATTTTAAGCTCCTTTATTTAAGAAAGTCCATGAGAAACCAGATATTTATTATATTGCATACTAATCTAGAACTTGACTTGTGAGAATTTCCTTATAAGCTTACTGTCATTGGGGTCAGTCTTCATGGATTAAAAAGGCAGTATGGTGAATCTAGGTATCTGCATCAGCATCTTAATGTGTCCTTACTCCTGGAAACAACTGGACAAGAACTAGAACCTAGGTGCTACTATTACCACCAAACCCTATTCAATCCTACCCTATGCGTGTGTTCAGGTTTAATGTATTTCACATGGATTAACCTCTTTACATATTAGTGCCACATTGTAGTATAATAACAATGCCTTTCTTTGTCTGAAAGTTATTTTATCTACAGAACCTGACTTCTTTGCTTAATAACCCTCTATCCATCTAGCTGGTGTTATAAAGTAACTCGAACTTGTGGAGTCTTTTACTGTGTCTCTTCTTTATCAGCAATGATACTACTAAGATAAAGTAAGTCTGGATCACTTGTTGTTAAAAATATTCCCCTGGGAGTTGGGCAGTAGCACAGTGGGTTAAGCGCAGGTGGCACAAAACACAAGGACCAGTGTAAGGAACCCTCTTCAAGCTCCAGGCTCCCCACCTGTAGTGGAGTAGCTTCACAGACAGTGAAGCAGGTCTGCAGGTGTCTATCTTTCTCTCCTTCTCTCTGTCTTCCCCTCCTCTCTCCACTTCTCTCTGACCTATCCAACAACCATGACAATAGTAACTACAAAAAAAAGGGCAACAAAAGGAATAAATAAATAAATAAACTATTCCTCTAAGCTTGCCTCTAGAGTTTTCTTAGAGACAGAACAGAAGCTTTCGCCAAAGGCTACTTCTAGGTGGCATCTTCCTCCTGGATGCTTTTTCTTGGCGGAGGTCTACCCCTAGAAACCTGGGCATTGTAGTGAACTGAGCTGTTTGCAGTGCTGCATCCAGATTTGTCATGTTCTGAAAGGGAAGGACTGTCACCTCTCAGTGTGGATAAAGCCTCTCAGTTTTCTTCTCTTGTGATAGTAAGATTTTTTGAAAGATTGAAGTCTTCTTCTTCTAGCGTTTGCCCTTCTTCCGTAGCCAGTCAACAGCGTCAGGTTGAGCCTGATGTAAAGTTTCGAGACCTCATTTGAATCTGGAGAGGTGGCAGTCATTGACTATGTGGGTCATAGTCTGTCTGTAGCCACAGGGGCAGTTCGGGTCATCTGTGGCCCCCCAGCGATGGAACATAGCAGCGCACCGGCCATGGCCTGTTTGATAGCGATTGAGGAGGGCCCAATCATAACGTGCTAGGTCAAAGCCGGGTTGACGCTTGCAGGGGTCTGTGATGAGGTGTTTGTTCTTTACCTCAGCTGACTGCCAACTCTGTTTCCAAGAGACTGGAACAGAGAAGTTCAGTGTAGGCATAGGGGACCAGATTGGGTGACGAGAAGTCAAGCGTTGGACAGGGTGGGCGAAGATATCCGCGTATATTGGCAGGTCCGGTCGAGCGTAGACTTGGGAAATGAACTTAGATGATGCTGCATCCCGATGAATATCTGGCGGGGCGATGTTGCTAAGAACTGGCAGCCATGGAAGCGGGGTGGAACGGATGGTTCCAGAAATTATCCTCATGGAGGAATATAATTTGGAATCAACCAAGTGGACATGGGGGTTACGGAACCATACTGGGGCACCGTATTCTGCAGTGGAATAGCATAATGCCAGAGATGATGATCGTAGTGTGGAAGCGCTCGCGCCCCATGAGGAGCTGGCCAGTCTTGCAATTATGTTATTCCTCATAACCTTTGCTGCAGTTTTTATGAAATGTTTGTGAAATGACAGAGTGCGATCGAGAGTAACGCCAAGATAGACTGGCTGGGCTTCATGCCGGATTCTTGTATCGCCAAGCTGCACATTAAGCTCACGCGAGGCCGAGGCATGGTGTAGATGGAAAACAGATGATACCGTTTTTGCAGTGCTAGGGATTAGTCGCCATTTTTTACAGTAATCAGATATCAGAGACATGTCTTCCGTGAGTGTTTCCTTGAGGATGTCGAACTTTGATGCCTGAGTTGCACAGCAGATGTCATCGGCGTAGATAAACTTCCTTGAAGAAGTTTCTGGGAGGTCATTGATGTAAATATTAAATAGCGTAGGAGCCAGAACAGAGCCCTGGGGGAGGCCACTTGAGAAAAGTCTCCATCTGCTAGACTTGTCACCCAGATGCACCCAGAATCTTCTGTTTTGGAGAAGAAACGATATAGTGTTGGCTACCCATGGAGGCAGGCATCTTGAGATCTTGACTAGGAGACCACGGTGCCAGACTGTGTCATAGGCTGCTGTGAGATCAACAAAGACAGCACCTGTCTTTAAATTCTTCTGGAATCTATTTTCAATGTAAGTTGAGAGGGCCAGGGCTTGTTCGCAGGTAGATCTTTCTGGGCGGAAACCAGCTTGGGCGGGTGATAGGAATATCTCTATAAGATGAGAAATATGTGACAGAAGCAGCCTCTCAAGGAGTTTGTAACACATGGAAAGGAGAGAAATTGGTCTATAGCTGGTGGGCAGTGTTGGGTCTTTCTTTGGTTTCAAAACCGCTATTACCTTCGCACGACCAAACAAAGATTGAAGTGATAATATAATAAAGGCAACTTATGGCAAGCTCACAGCTAGCATGGTGGAAGAGAAGTCAGCTCTCACTGTTTGAAGATGATATGATAGTATGCATAGAAAAGCCTAAAGAATCTAGCAGTAAGCTCTTGGGAATTATCAAGCAATATACTAAGGTGTCAGGCTACAAAATTAGCATATAAATATCAGTGGCATACCTCAATGGAAACACTGAATTAACAGAAGGAGAAATCTAGAAATCAATCCCTTTTACTGTAGCAATGAAAACAATAAAATATGTAGGAATAAACCTAAAAAAAGAAGTGAAAGATTTGTATACTGGGAATTATGAGTCACTATTCAAAGCAATATAAAAAGAATTGGAAGAATTAACATCATCAAAATGAATATGCTATCCAGAACCATATACATATTTTGTTTTTACAAGTTTTTGTAATCTTAATTACTGGATACAGACAGAGAAAGACTGAGAGGGGAGGGAGAGGTAGAGAGGGAGAGAGACAGAAAGACACCCTCAGCCCTGTTTCACCACCCATGAAGCTTGTTCCCTGCAGGTTGTGGCCAGGGGCTTGAACTTGGGTCCTTGTGCACTGTAATGTGTGCTCTCAACTGGCTGTGCCACTACCCTGCCGTTCATTTTTGATACTTTGAGGAATTTCCATTTGCTTTATCTAGAGCCTGGACCAGTTTACATGTCTCCGCACAGTGTACAAGGATCCTTTTTTTTCATACCCTCACTAATAACTTCTGTTTCTGGTCTTTTTGATACTGGAGAGTTGGTAGTGTGATTTTACTTATTTATTAAATTTATTTTAGTGAGTGGGGGGTAGAGCTATGAAGAGAAAGACTCTTTGGCTCTGGCTTATGGAAGTGCTAAGGAAATGAACCTGAGACCTTGAATCCTCAGCATGTCAGCCTTTTCATAACTATTATCCCATCACCCCAAGAATTTAAAAAAACAGTGATTTATTTCTGACTCTATGTAGATGTATTGAGTCAGATTAATGAATCCATATAAATCTCCTTAGAAGATCTTAATTATTTTAAATGAAAAATATAATTTGACCTAAAAATAATTGAGGTTTAGTTGCAATTCTATTTGATTGATTTATGGCATCCTTAATTCTCATTATTTGTCCCAGATATTTCAGAAGCAGAATGAAGTATCTTATGCCTTATAAGTTACATACACACATGCACAAACCCCACAGATACCTCTAATATCTGTGTAAATTTTCTAGTACCCTTGGCTTTCTTTCAGAGAGAAGACATTTTGCCAACAGTACAGAGACAGTTATCTTCTCATTCAACTGCCTGGGTTTCACCGGGAGGGTATTTAACTCTTCTTTGTCTCTAGTCTTTGTAGTCCATAGAACTCAGATGATCTAAAAAATCCCCTCGTGAGCCCCAGTGATTTCACCTACAGGTTATTTAGGAAACCCGAGTCTCTGTATCTGCTGCTTTCTGACTTGAACTGCCTTGTCTTCAGCACTCAGATAATTAATAGAGGAATGCTGCCTCAGGTGTTACTGTGAGTCTGGTTTTGAGAGGCTTCCTTGTGACTGTATGAATGAGATACACTCTTTCTAGAGAGAATACACAACAAGATTTCTTTCACTGCCCACAAGGACTTCTTTGGATTGCTTCCAAATCTTTCCTGTATCCTAAAATTGTCTATTTATCCCACCTGGAAATATATATATCCAGGGTTATATCTGAGGCTCGGTTCTGCACTACAAATCCACTGGTCCTGGAGGCCATTTTCCCCATTTTTGCTGCCTTTGTTGGTGTTATTTTTAAAATTTTTTTTATATGTAAAAAGGAACATTGACTAAACCATAGGATAAAAGGGGTACAGCTCTACACAGTTCCACCACCAGACCTCCGTATACCATCCCCTCCCTGATAGCTTTCCTATTCTTTAACCCTGTGGGAGTATGTATCCAAGATCATTGTGGGATGCAGAAGGTGGAAATTCAGGCTTCTTCACTTGCTTCCCCGCTGAACATGGGTGCTGATCCATACTCCCATCCTGTCTCTCTCTTTCCCTAGTGGGGAAGGGCTCTGGGGAAGTGGAGCTCCAAGTCACATTGGTGGGGTTGTCTGTCCAGAGAAGTGTGGTCACATCCTGCTAGCATCTGGAACCTGGTGGCTGAAAAGAGTAAGTTAATATACAAAGCCAAACAAATTGTTGATCAATCATGGACCTAAAGGCTGTAATAGTGCAGATGAAGTGTTGATGGGTCCTCCATTTTGTAGATAGCTAATAGGCATATTTTAATTATATTTCAAAGGCCCTGTAGCTATACTAGTGTTGTTTTTTGTTTTTGTTGTTTTTTTTTTTTTTTTTTGCATGAGCTTGAAATCTGATATGCAGGTGGATCCTAATTATTGTCTGGGGAGATGATGTCATATCTGGAAAAGGGAAAGACAGCTAGATGAGGGAAGAGAGTAGCTTCCTAATATGGGAAAGGGGTATAAATATACTGTAAACCCCATCGATTTCATGTGATCTGGAGCCCATAATTAGCTTAGGAGCCTGTGTGACCTCTACATCCCTCTAGATCTGAGCTCACATTCTGTGGTTATGAGTAGGAACATTCCATGCTGTCCGAGTATGGACCCATCTTCCTCAGGTGTAGCATAGAGTATGTGGTCCATACTCTCTTGGAGGATGGAACATTCTCTACCATTGTTGATCCAGGTTGAGGTCAAGGTCCTATGGGGGTGCACAAAGGGGTCTATTTTGTTGTTCCTGATAGAAATGACTGATAACAATTGAGAGAGGGATTTATTTGAGGTCTAGGCCCATCAAGTCTGTTTGGGAATCTCAGGACTCCCTGATAAGGGCCCCGGTAGGTGGAATGGCCTGATAGTGACTAAAGAGTCATCATTAAAGTATGCCACTCTCTTGCCCTTATTCAGCTTTTGCAGTCCTTGCTTTGATAAGGTTGGCTTTGGAGTGAGTTAGAGAACTGTAATAGGAAGTAGGTGAGGAGGGTATCTAAGTCTACGTGGACACTATTTCATTATGAACTTGATACTGACTCGCTGCAGACTATTGCGTATTTTGCTTTCAGGTAAATATTTTTCCTTGATTTATGGATATAGGTGAACATATGCTCTATATTATGGGATCTGGCCTATATCTAGGTTTTGGGACTTTGTTGGGAAGTGAACCTCCTGGAATGTAATTAGAGAATACCATGAAAGGAAAGGTCTCACAGGGCTGATGACAGTGAAGGGTTGGCAATCCATGCCTGACATCACA
Organism: Erinaceus europaeus; assembly: GCF_950295315.1. NCBI lineage: Eukaryota > Metazoa > Chordata > Mammalia > Eulipotyphla > Erinaceidae > Erinaceus > Erinaceus europaeus. The sequence goes on from NC_080163.1 coordinate 185,213,492, forward strand.
GTCCGAGGTGAAGCATGCTGAGATGGTACTCATTGCTTTGATTAGGTTGGAATCGGCCAATGCAGTGTCATTTGGTCTGACTTGAGAGAAGCATGCATAGAAGTGAGCCCCACCCCAGAGGTTCCAGGATTGGGAGAAACATAGGCTCTACAGAGGAAGCGGGAGATTACTGCTGACTTAGGGTTTAAGAAGACAATAGATAGTTATTGCAGTAATCACATTGCTTGGCAATTACATTAACTTTGAAAAATCCCTTTGTTAGGATTTGCTGTATCATACACACCCTCACCATATTTTATGTCCTTTGACATTATTTGCATATAGGTGTGCCACCGGTTGCATTGTTCTCCCTGGACTAAGCTTTTAAGAGAGTCAACATATCAAAGACTCAGCCTATGTATTTAAAAGACTTAGTCTGTGCTTAAAAAGTTTGAGACATTCAATCAATTTTCCCCTCTCATATTAACTAAATAGTGATTTATATGACTACAAGTTGATAGGAGTGTACACAAACACCATTCTCACCACCAAAAGACTGTGTCCCATCCCCTTCTCACCATTCCCACATGAAACTGAACCACCCCCTCACCCTCCACCTAGGGTTTTTACTTTAGTGCCCTACTACCAATTTAGTCAGATCCTGCTTTGAGTTTCCTTTTCTGTTATTCTCTCTCAACTTCTGTTGATGAGTGGTATTATCCCATACTCGTCTTTATCTTTCTGACTTAGCTCACTTAACATAATTTCTTCTATCTCCATCCAAGATGGGTCAGAGAAGGTGGGTTCATTGTTCTTAACAGCTGCATCGTATTATTCCATTGTGTATATATACTACAGCTTTCTCAGCCACTCATCTGCCTTTGGCACCTGGGTTGCTTCCAGGTTTTAGCTATTACAAATTGTGCTGCTATGAACATAGGTGTACACATATCTTTTTGTTTGGGTGTTATGGAGTCCTTATGGTATATCCCCAGGAGAGGAATTACTGGATCATATGGAAGGTCCATGTCTAGCCTTGTGAGAGTTCTCCAGACTTCTCTCCACAGAGGCTGGACCAATTACATTCCCACCGGCAGTGTAAAAGGGTTCCTCTGTCCCCATAGCCTCTCCAGCATTTGTTGCTGCTGTCCTCTTTGATGTATGCCATTCTCACAGGAGAGAGGTGGTATCTCAATGTTGTCTTTATTTGCATTATCTGACAATCAGTGACCTGGAGCAATTTTTCATATGTTTGTTAGCCTTTTGGATCTCCTCTGAAGTGAATGATCTGTTCATATCCTCTGCCCATTTTTGGATGGGGTCATTTGCTTTTTTCGGTGCTAAGTTTGTTCAGCTCTTTGTATATTTTGGTGATTAGTCTCTTGTCTGAAGTATGTCATGTGAAAATCTTCTCCCATTCTGTGAGGGTCTCTTTGTTTATGTGATAGTTTCTTTGGCGGTGCAGAAGATTTTCAGTTTGATGTAGTCCTACTGTTTTGGTTTTGCTTTAGTCTTCCTCACAGTTGGGTTTGTTTCATCAAAGATGTCCTTGAGGTTTAGGTGGGAAAGTGTTACACCAATGCTTTCCTCTGAGTATTTGATAGTTTCTGGTCTAACATCCAGGTCCTTGATGCATCTGGAGTTGACTTTTGTTTCTGGTGAGATAAGGTGGTTCAGTTTCATTCTTCTGCATGTTTCAACCCAGTTTTCCCAGCACTATTTATTGAAGAGAGCCTCCTTCCTCCATTTAATACTTTGGGCATCTTTATCAAAGATTAGATGTCCATAGGTGTGGGGTGTTGTTATTATTTTTATTGTTTCTGTTGCTGCTGTTGTTGTTGCTGGACCAGACATAGAGGAATCGAGAGAGGAGGGGAAGACAGAGATGGGTTTAACCATCATGGTGCTTAACCTGGTGAGCCACCGACTCACCAGTTTTTTGTTCTGATTGCCACTGACCAATCAGTAAGGTGGTCCTGACTTTAATCTTGTGATACAGCTATTATGACTTTCATTCCAATTTACAGTTGAATTTGCAGCTAGAGATATGTTTTTGACTAATCAGACAGTGAAGAAATGTGACGGCTAGCCAGTTACAGATTGCGTTCGTGTAATTGACCGAGCTGCTAAACTCTGATAAACTAGGCCTTGAAGACTGACTGCTCAGCTTCCTTACATGTTCCTGCTGTGCACTGTTTCCTCCTGGTGGAGGCCTCGGTGCTGCTGCCTGACCTCTTCAACAGTCCTTTTCATCAGCTCAACTCCCAGAACTTCTTGCACCACCTGGTTTGAATGGGAATGTCCCTCGTCCTCATCTATTTTTCAGGAAGTTTTGCTGCTCCAAGAGTTTGAGTTTCCTCTTCCTCTCCTTTTGTTTGGCTGGGTGGGGAGGACCTCAGGCTTCTAGCATGTCTCCTCACTCTGGCTGGTGTTTCCATTCATATAGAGATAGACTGAAACACCACCGCTGGGGCCGTGTGGTGGCGCACCTGGCTGAGCGCACATGTTACAATGTGCAAGGACCCGGGGTCAAGCCACCAGGCCCCATCTGCAAAGGTGGGGGACAAGCTTCACCAGTGGTGAAGCAGGGCTGCAGGTGTCTCTCTGTCTCTCTCCCTCTGTATCTTCCCCTTTCAATTTCTGGCTGTTTCTATCCAAAAATAAAGATGAAAGAAAGAAAGAACAAGGGATCCTGGTGGTGGCGCAGTGGGTTAAGACCACAAGTCATGAACCACAAGGACCATCATAAGGATCCCGGTTCTAGCCCCTGGCTTCCCATCTGCAGGGGGTTATTTTCACTGGTGTTGAATCAGGCCTGCAGGTGTCTATCTTTCTCTTCCCTCTCTGTCTCCCTCTCCTCTCTCTATCTCTCTTTGACCTAGCCAACATCAAAAACAGCAATAACAATACTCACAACAACAATGATGATAAACATCAAGGGCAACAAAAGGGGAAAATAAAAAATAAAAATTAGGAAAAAAGAAAGAATGGAAGAGAGGGCGAGAGAGGGAGAAAAAGAAGGAAGGAAAAACGAAGGAAGGAAGGGAGGGAGGGAGGAAGAAAGGCAGGCCACTCTCTGAAACTTGCTCAGGCGCTGTGGTCCCTCACTGTGGTACTAGAACTTGAATCTGGACCACGTGCATGGCAAGGTTCTTGTCGTGCCTGATGGACTACATCTCCAGTCCTCTTTCTTCACTTTTTATTTCACTTGTATCTGATTCCTGTGTTCTTTAAATTTTATGATTAGATTGTAAAATTACAGTGTATAGTGCCATCTCAAACCCACCACCTGAGTCCTAATCCCAAGCACTCCACTACCCAAAGATGACCACTAGAGTTCTCACAAGTCTTACATTTTGCTTGAGTTTGTTTTGTTTTTTCAAGTTCATATGTTTCAGTTCTCTATATTCCACATGAGTGAAACCATCTTATACTTGGCTTTAATGCCTTTATTTATATCTATAAACAAAATCATCTCCAGTTCTATCCATTTTGTCCTGAAACACACAATAGCATCTCTCTTTGATTGCAGAGTAGCATTCCACTGAATACATATCCCATAACTGCTTTAGCCAGTCTTCTGATGATGGGCATTTAGGCTGCTTCCACTCTTTGACTATTGTGAATAATGCAGCTATGAACATAAGAGTGTCTATGTCCCTTCATATTAGTGTTTGAGTGTACTTTGGATACATGCCTGTATGGAGTTAGGGGATATATATTCTGTGAAATATTACTATGCAATCAAAAAAAGATGATTACATACAAATATTTAGACAAGTTGTTCAATTTTCTTGAAATATGTCACTGGGGTCTTGATATGGGTTGCATTGAATTGTAGATTAATTTTGGTAGAAAGACCATTTAATAATGTTTATTCTTCCAAACCAGGGACAGGGAATGTTCTTCAATTTTCGTGTGTTCTTCTCTATTTCTTTTAATAGTGCCCCATAATTTTCCTTTGTGTGTGGGGGGGTTTTAACCTCTTTTGTGAGACAATCCTAAGGTATTTTATCTTTTTGGTTTTGTAAATGTAATTGAGTCTTTTATTTCTCTCTCTTCTGACTGTTTTTTGAATACAGAAATGTGACAAATTTATGAGTATTGACTTTACATCCTGTTAGTTTATTAAATCTATTAATTACTCCAGTAGTGTTTTCATAGAGCCTTGAGGTTCTCCAGATATATTATCAGTCATTAGCAAATAGTGCTAGTTTAATTTTTCTTTCTGATTTGCATATATTTGTTATCTCATTCTTGTCTGGTTGCAGTGGTGAGGACTTCAGTGACTCTAGTGAATAACAGTGGAGGAAGTGGACATCCTTGTTCGGTTTTCCCCATTGAGAATGATTTGGCAGTGGGTTTGTCTTTTTTTTTTTTGCATTCAATATAGTGTTTCAGTTATTTTTTTTTAAATTTTTTATTAAAGAAAGGATTAATGAACAAAAACATAAGGTAGGAGGGGTACAACTCCACACAATTCCCACCACCCAATCTCCATAACCCACCCCCTCCTATGATAGCTTTCCCATTCTCTAGCCCTCTGGGAGCATGGACCCAGGGTCATTGAGGTTTGCAGAAGGTAGAAGGTCTGGCTTCTGTAATTGCTTCCCTGCTGAACATGGGCGTTGACTGGTCGGTCCATACTCCCAGTCTGCCTCTCTCTTTCCCTAGTAAGGTGTGTCTCTGGGGAAGCTGAGCTCCAGGACACATTGGTGGGGTCTTCAATCCAGGGAAGCCTGGCAAGCATCCTGGTGGCATCTGGAACCTGGTGATTGAAAAGAGAGTCAACATACGAAGCCAAACAATTTGTTGAGCAATCATGGATCCCAAGCTTGGAATAGTGGAGAGGAGGTGTTAGGGAGGTACTCACTGCAAACTCTAGTGTACTTCTGCTTTCAGGTATATATTTTGCAGTAGTTTATGGATACATGTGAACATAAGCTCTCTCTCACAGAAACTGGTGTATATCTAAGTTATGGGACTTTGTTAGAAAGTGAACTACCTGAGTTGAAATTAGAGTGTACTATAAAAGGAAAGGTCTCACCCGAGTAATGAAGCTGAAGGGTTGTCATTCCACACGTGAAGTCTCTGGACACAGTCTGAGGTGAAGCATGTTGAGGTGAGGTGGCAATCGTTGTGTTGGTTAGGTTGTGGTCGGCAGATGCAATATTATTTGGTTTGGATTGGGAGAGGCATACGGGAAAGTGGGCCCTATCCAAGGGTCCCAGGACTGGGGGAAGTAGGGGCTCTATAGTGGAGATGTGAGGTTCCTGCTGTCTTAGGGTTCAAAAAGACAATCGATAGTTAATGTTATCATCACATTATTTGGTAATTGGGTTAACTTTGAAAAGTCCTTTTGTTAGGGTTTGCTGTACAGTATCCAGTATCGTGTATATAGCTGTGCTATTGGATGTTTCTGATCTACTTGGTCTGGGCTTTTGAGAGAGTCTGCGTATCAAATACAGTGGGTTTGTCTTAATGGTGTTACTGGGTGGAGTAAATGTCCTTCTTTTCTCAATTTCTGGAGTGTCTTTATCATAAATGGCTAATGGATCCTGTCAAATTATTTTTCACCATTAGTTGATATGACAATATGAATTTTTCTTTTCCTTCTCTCTCTCTCTCCCTTTTTCTGGTATGATATATTTTATTCATTGGCTTTCTGATATTGATCCATTCCTCTTTCTCAGGGATGAATCCCACTTGTACTTGGTGAATTATTTTCTTGACATGTTAGACTCATTTTTCAGTGTTTTTTTTTTGTAAAACAAATTGATTGAAAAACCTAAATGATTCTTTTTCCCCATCATGTCAGTGCTTTAAAACATAACTTTAAACAGTAGATCTTTGAAGGCTTTTTTATTTTATTTTACTTTTTATTTAAGAAAGGATTAATTAACAAAACCATAACTTTAAACAGTAGATCTTTGAAGGCTTTTTTTATTTTATTTTATTTTTTATTTAAGAAAGGATTAATTAACAAAACCATAGGGTAGGAGGGGTACAACTCCACACAGTTCCCACCACCCAATCTCCATATTCCACCCCCTCCCCTGATAGCTTTCCCATTCTCTATCCCTCTGGGAGCATGGACCCAGGGCTTTTAACTATTTGTCTCTAATGTAGATTGTTGCTTCTTCTCTTCCTCACTTAATTCAAGTGCCTGGGTTTTGTTAATTTTTGGTAATCTCTTTAACAATATGGGGTGTGTCATCTCCCTTCTGCCAGATCATCTCTTCCCTACATTCTGCACAAATCATGGGATTTAACTAGCACCTTGTGACAGACAGTTCATGTAAAAATCCCTGCAAATATGTGCAGAGATATGATGACTTAATGAGTTAATGAGATGTCTTTGAGCCGTACATTCCCATGATCATTCTTGGTGCCTAATTTTAATAAATATAAACAGTCGTTTCTGGATTCTGATCTAACTCTTCAAGTCAGTTGTCTGAAAAGAAATGCCACCTGCTAGTAGATCTAAATTAAATTTCAGATTGATTATAAAAGTCAGTAACTCAAGAGGCAGGTTATGGGGGAAGATCCTGAAGCTTCTGGCCCAATGCAAATGTCCGTTTTCCTCACAGAAGCCACGTGCTCCTGAGTCAGGAAAGTCTGAAGTTAGGAGTGACTAAGGGGAAATGTGTAAAGACGCCCTTCTGACAACAACAACCTTGTAACCCAATGTTTCTTCAGTAACATGATATTGGGGGGAAAGGATTTGATTATTTTTGTGAACCAAATCATGAAGCGCAGGTGTCAGTTATGAAAGTATCAGGGCCAGGATAGATAACATAATGGTTATGCAGGGAGACTCTCATGCCTGAGGACCCGAAGTCCCAGTTCAGTCCTCCATACCACAAAAACCAGAGCTCTGGTATGAGTGCTAATGAGTGCTCTAGTAAAATAAATAAATAAATAAATGTATCTATATGTAGACAGTAAAACACTGTATTTCTTTTCAAGGACAATTATTGTCCTCATGACAACCTTTTTTTAAATTTTTTTATTTAAGAAAGGATTAATTAACAAAACCATAAGGTAGGAGGGCTACAACTCCACACAATTCCCACCACCCAATCTCCATATCCCACCCCCTCCCCCGATAGCTTTCCCGTTCTCTATCCCTCTGGGAGCATGGACCCAGGGTCATTGTGGGTTGCAGAAGGTAGAAGGTCTGGCTTCTGTAATTGCTTCCCCGCTGAACATGGGCGTTGACTGATCATGACAACCTTTATTAGAATCATCAAACAAGTAAATGCTGAAAAACAGGGGTCCTAAGATTCTACTAAAATCCTAGCTCTATTTCCTTCTTAACTTGAGGACAGATCTCACAAACCTAATACTGGCTTGAAAAGCCACTCAACACTTTAACAACTGGGAGAAAGTCTAAGCTTGTCTGATAAAGAAGGGACTCTAAAAGCTGGATAAGGACAGTAGACTGGCTCACTCCATGATGGTCTCTTTAGCCAGAGTCAAGCCACTCTTATCACCTAGGGTTCTCTCCAGAGGATCCTAAGATTCCCCCACAGATGATGTGGGACAAGACCTCTAGGAGTTCCCTCTCTCTAACACCACTGGTTACATCTATAGGGAATATTATCATAAGCTCCATTGACAGCACTGTGTTTAAAATGGGAGTTGCCTCAGACAAATCAGATCTAGAGACAGCTTCAGAAAATGATGGAAAATTTCCTTTCCTTTTATGTTCATTTCCACCTCCATGTTTCAGAGACACTATTTAAAAATTTTATTTATAAAAAGGAAACACTGACAAAAACCATAGAATAAGAGGGGTACAATTCCACACAATTCCCATCACCAGAATGCCGTATCCCACCCCCTCACCTGATAGCTTTCTATTCTTCATCCCTCTGGGAGTATGGACCCAGGGTCATTATGGGGTACAGAAGGTGGAATGTTTGGCTTCTGTAATTGCTTCCCCATTGAACATTGGTGTTGGTAGGTCGATCCATACTCCCAGCCTGTCTCTCTTTCCCTAGTGCTCCATCTCTAGTCTCTGCTACTGTACTCAGCCATGTACTCACTCTGGCCCCCGGGACATTGACAGGTGGGAATCAGGCAGAGACCTCAGTGCCTGTCTGGCTGTGGGGAGCCCTTCTTCCAGCACTGAGGAAGCTAGGTGCCACCCTGTGGAGGCCTGGGGAATAGGAAAGACACACATAGTAGCTCCAGTGGAGCTGTTAGCTGCATGCAGACACACATGACCTCAGCCGATGCAGAGCTGCCCTGAGGAGCCCACCAAGGGCTGATCTGAGCCCCGAGCAAAGAGAGGGGTCATCTAAGGCACAGAGTCAGGAAGTGATCTTTATTAAAAATAGAGTAAAAGACTATATATCTACATATATACCATGAGGGGAATAATAAGCGAGAAATTTCTGTGAAAAGACCAGGGTGTAAGGGCCTCACTGATTGCAGGGTGGAAGGGCCTCACTGATTGCAGACCAGGTGGCCTCATTGATTGCAGACCTGCCAGGGGAGCCCCCAGCAAGGTGCTGAGAGGAGCCCTGAGCTCCTTAGCAGCTGAGCAGGGTGTAGACAGGGTGCTGCCTGGACCCCACTCAGAGAGGTCTGAGATGGTCCATCACTGCGCCTTTCTGTATGTGTCACTCTCCCAGCTTGAAATTAGGAGGCTGTCTTATTGTCATGCCTGAAATGAAACACAGAGAGCTGTCTTAGTCAAGTAACATTCTCAGACACGAGCTTCCTCTTGATTCCTGAAGAAATGAATTATCCCAGGAGAGAATTTTTCCAAGGAGATAAATGCATGAAGGGGCTGAGTGTTGCCCACCTGGTGAGCACAAATGCCACAGTGAGCAAGGACCTGGGTTCTTGCCCCTGTGCCCACCTACAGAAAGGGAAAGCTTCAGGAGCTGGAAAGAAGATCTGTAGACATCTCTCCTTCTCTCCCCTCTGTCTCCCCCTCCCATTTTAATTTGTCTCTAGCCATTAGGTAAATTGAATCATTATCAAGAGTTAAATATATTAAAACCTAGTCAGCACATAGTAGAAACCTTTCCTCTCAAATCAATACAGAAAATTTCTGCAGCCTCCACCAAGACTGTGCTGCCAGAAGAATGAAGTCCTGCCATTGGTGGGATGTGATTCTCTTGTCCTGTTTTAAACAACCAGAACACCGTGTGTCTCACACAGACTGGTTGCTAGATTAATCTCACATGGCCTAGGCTCACCCAGACTCATGGTGTAGATGAGGAGTGTGCAGGAGCCTGGTCACCTTTGTACCATTGGCATGAGTCAGGAAGAAGGCGCCTACCTCTAGCAGAACAGGGACCAGGATGGAGGGTCTCACTCCTCCCTCTCCTCCTCGTTAAGCTCTGTATGGTTGTGGGTGCACAGCACGGCCATGAGGCAGGAGAACTGAGTGCGGGTGGCATCCTCCTTCTGGTGGACCAGATGGACACAGTCCCTGATATCCTCCACTGCCAGGTTCACGGAGATGATGTGGTTGCCCAGGGCATAGTTGTAGAGTGACACCTTGTGTGTGGCCCTGTCCCCATAGCCCATCAGATAGTCAACCCTGAGCTCAGAGGCGGTGAGGTCCAGCAGAGGCAGCCATGAGAGGGCCCCGTGCAGACGGGTGGACACAGAGCTCTGCCAGATGCTTTCCACATCATGGAGGGTGGTGACAGTGTCACTCCTCTGGTCTACAGCCACCAAGATGCTCTTCTGGTGGCCTCTGCCAACAGAGCTGCCCAGGGTCCAGGTAGAGTCACCTCCAGTGCAGAGACCTGTGAACATAGCAGTGGGTTTAGCAGTGGACAAAGGAGGCGCCCCAGGCAGCAGAGCAGAGGCAGTGAGAGGATGAAGGACTCAGAGAACCAAGGGGCCGAGGGTCCACTACCTCACTGACACCATTGCAGAGGGACTGATGGGGAGAGCAAACCTAGTCTTAAATCTAGGAGACGAGTCCTGCATGTCAGCAGGAAAATGTTTAATGAGAGTTGAGACAGGAGACCAGGACTCCCTAATTTTTACTGAGTTTGAAGGTATGGAACTGGAGTTGGCTTTTTAATTGAGAACTTAAGAGGTTTCTGTAAACTTGGCACTGGAAGTTATCATGCTGGGTCATTGTTAATTCCGGTGTATATTCTGGTCCCATTTCCCCAGGGAGTTTGGTTTTCAGTGTCCTGAGCTTGTTTTCAGGAGGGGATAGATGGCCAGAGAGGTGGCACTTGCAGCAAAGGGTGCAGTTCCCCTCTCCCCTGCTGACGTGACCTGGGGACCTGGGCTTGAGGAGGAGCTGACCTGGGGTGTCCTCTAGTAGCTGCTCCAAAAGGAAGGACTCCTGGCAGCTGGAAGCTGAGCTGGAGTCTTCCTGTTCCTGTGACAGGTCCTCAGTCACGGGCGGTGGTGCCATTCCATTTTCATGGATAAAGTCACAGTCTGTGAGGAGAGAAATCCAAGCATAGGTTCAGGCTGAGGTGACGTGATGAGCCCATTGTGATCCCAGAATGTGCCCACAGCTTTGCAAGGGAGCTGTGTTTTTCTTAGAGACGTGCATGGTTTCTGGGGGCTACTGGGTTCCTTCCTGTCCTTTGTCCCCCCCATGGAATTGGTTTTCAAGGTCATGAGCTTGTTTCAGGAAGGAAGATCTGACCTGGTAGGAGGCATTTACAGGAACCCAGGGGGTCCCCTCTTCCCTGATGGTCTCCACAAGCCAGGCTGGGGGAGTTATTGGCTTCTCGTGGAAGCTCCTCAGTGGCTGGCATTTGGCCCACTTCATGCTCCTGCAGATGTTTGCCATCTAGATGGAGAGAAACCTCAGTCTAGGTCCACACTGACCATGAAGAGACTCAACTCATGTAGAATATGACACATGGGCCTTCTCCTGGACCTTCTGTGCTAAGAAGGCTGTGTCTCTGTGTCTCTGTGTCCCTGAATCTGTCAGGAGACCCTGCCCTCCCACATGCCCAAGAAAAGAGTTGACAAAATAAAGAGGAAGATGCTCTTATGCATTCCTGTGCCTGGAATGCCATGAATTCCTCATGAGGAAGAGCTCTACAGAGCAGCCCAATCTGCCACAGAGGAAGAATTAGAGAAGCAAGGACTGTCCCTAGAGCCTGTTACAGAGCAGTGAGCTGGTCACTGTCTACTGAATGCACGGAGGCCTGTTGCCTGCGCTTTTCCCTGTCAGAAGGTATTGAAGCGAAGCAGGAAACCATTTATTTACTCTGAGTCTTTGCAGTTAATATCTCACTCCAATCAGCTTCTTCTCAGATAGCTCTGACACTCACCGGCAGGTGGCTCTGTGGTTTCCTCCATCCTGGAACTCACAGGTCCCTGATCATCTTTCTCAGAGTCCTGGGAGAGAAAGAAGTCATGGTCACAATAATCATTGCAGTGAGCAGTGGTAGAACACATTTCCCAGCAGCTCTGTTTCCCCAGAGAGAGAGCCCTGTGTCAGTAGCAAAGCTACTTCACCCCCAGGGGGTGGTGGGGTGAGTGGTTTAGAGTCTACACTGTAGATTTGAGTGAATCATTGGGTTTTCAGTGCATTTTCAGAAATTTATTGACAAGGATATGTTGATTTCTTCCTGCTTGCTCTCAAGTCTCCCTTGCTGCAAGCAGGACCCTGGGACTTGAACCCAGGTCCTCTTGCATGGTGACATGTGCACTCTACCAGGTACACCAGTGTCTCCCCCCACACCCTTTCTTGTTTTTTTCCAGTTGAATAAGGAAACTGGGCTCAATATTTTCTCTTCACTTAAAAGTGTCACCCTGTCCAGGGGTAAATAATCTACTGAAAATGACACAGACCACTCTGTATACACAACAGTCAATTGGGAAAAAAATCCATGCGAATAGAAAAGCTGTCTCCTGAAAACAGTTCAGTACAAGAGCCATCAAGGATTGACACAAGAAGCCTTCTGGAAAAAATTGTGACATTTCAGGTGCCATGTTCTCTCCATGTTTAAGTCAAATTAATTATTGTTGCATATAGTCCCAGCTTCCTTTTCTGTGTATACACAGACCTGTGTGTCTGCAGGAAAATACACTTTGCTGTCTGGTACATTCTGGATTCTTCCCTCAACTCTAGGCCTCTTTCTGTCCAAGGCAGGAGCTTGGAATGTACGTTCTAGTCTTAGAAACACTTACAATGATGTTGTCCTCTGCATACTCCATGATGGTGTCCTCATAGTCCATGTTCTCACTGTAAATGTTGCTAATCAAGTCCACAGTGACCCAAAACAAAAGAATAGCTGTTAGGTTGTTTTCTAATCAACTTAAGTTTTAGCTGGTTACTTCAGTATTTTCCACTACTTTTTCCAGAAAATCAACTTTTTAAAGATATATGCAAGATCTAATGAGAGAAACAGTATGCAAATGTATTTTTGGAGAATGGAAAGATACCAGAAAAAGAATGAAAGCTATGTTGTCAGACCTCTGAGACTAGGGCTGCAGATCCTGTCCTCACAGCTTTCCTGCCTGGAGTCCAGGCCAGACCCTCCCTGGCCTGTAGGGCTGGCAGATGCATTTGCTTTGAAAACCACCCAGTGAAGAAAGCTGCCCTTAAGTCAGTGAAGTTTAATGCATAGTCTTGGGTAATGTTAGCTCCCATCACAGCATGGAGAGAAGGGGGACGAGAGGGAGCGGCACTGACTGCTAGGACTCTTCATTCTGAGAACTTAAAGATTTGAAATACCATGGCCTGGGTAGTGGCACAATGGATAAAGTACTGGACTCTCAAGCATGAGGTCCTGAGTTCAATCCCCAGAAGCACATGTACCAGAATGATATTTGGTTCTTTTTCTCTTTCTCTCTCTCTCTCCTCCTTTCTCATTAATAAAATAAACAAAATATTCTTAAGAAATGATTTGAAATATGTGAGCTAATGACATACCTACAAAGCTCTTTAAACCATTCCTCCATCCTCTCAACTGATCTGAAATGCAAGGGAAGAGGGGAAATCCAGTTAGAATGCATAAAATTCACACAAACATATTGTGAGTGCTGGTCAGTGTAAACATCAATGTCGGTCATTATTGGTGGGACTGTGTGAGTCAGGAGGACTGTTCTGGTCCTGGTGTGAGGGGGCCCTGTTCTTTGACAGACAGTTTGCTGGGTTGGGAAGGAAGTTATCTAGACGGAGGCTAATTGGGTTGGGGGGTCAGGCGGTTATGCTGGTGGTTAACTGCACATGTTACCAAGCACAAGGACCCAGGTCCAAGCCCCTAGTCCCTGTCTGCAGAGGGCTTAGCAGTTGCACGTGTTTGCCTGAATCAGAGCCACTAGGGGACAGTTGAGAGCACACAGATGTTTTTGAGGGGGTCAGAGCACGTTTGGCTAATAGATCCCCAGATAGAGCTGTGTTCCCCCCTGAGTGTCAGGAGGAGACAGGGCTAGGCTGCAGGCTTACTGAAAAGAGACAACGAGGCGGCGGTCAGCCAGCCCAAGACCAGCGATGGGCGGACTCTTGTGAATTTCTTGGGTTTCTTCAAGTTGCATATCACCCACATGTCCAGCAGGGGCACCGTGTACTTGATTCTGAAGTGACCCTTGAACCTGGAGAGGGAACAGAGCACAGAGCAGGCAGCTTGCATCGACAGCATTCTGGGAGCAGCTGGGTTTCTCCTAGGGAGATGGTGGGTATGTTTCTGTGGCTCCTTCCCCTCTGAGCTGAGCCTTGAGAGCACAGCAGAGGGAGGGCTGGGGCCTGAGTGCTGTGTGCTGACTGGAGCCCGGCCCAGGATGTCCCTGAACACTCCTTACCAGTGGGGGGAAAGCAGCCGTTTTCCTGAACATTGTAGAACAATTAGATACCCCCCTATATTTATGAGCTCGCTAAGAGAACCTTTCACTCAGTTAGCATCTTTCCATGTAGTGTCTTCTTTGTTAATCATAATGATCCATGATCATATTTCCCTTATTAATTGTATGAAAATTGTAATTAACTTATTAGGTAATTATTGTCACCCTGAAAGTGCTTGAGGATACTAATGAAATAAGTCATGCATTATAAGTTCCGTTAAATATATTTTCTATGAGAATGAAAGAAGTAAGATGTATTTTCTATGTCACTTTGTTTTAATTGCCACTGGGGTTATCACAGTGGCAGTGTGATGAATCGACTGTTCTTACTGATCATTCCCCTGTTTGTGTGTGTGTTTTGAGAGGACCGAGAGAATTTGAGAGGGTGGGAGACTGAGTTGAAAAGAGGAATGAAATCTTTAGCCCTAGGGTGTTGCAGCAGGTTAAGCGCATGTGGCACAAAGTGCAAAACTGGCATTAAGGATCCTGGTTTGAGGTCCTGGCTCCCCACCTGCAGGGGAGTCACTTCACAGACAGTGAAGGAGGTCTGCAGGTGTCTACCTTTCTCTCCCCTTCTCTGTCTTCACCTCCTCTCTCCATTTCTTTTTCTCTTATCCTACAACGACAACAACAATAATAACTACAACAAAAATAAAAAAACAAGGGCAACAAAAGGGAAAATAAATAAATATAAAAAAACAAAAAAAAGAAATCTATAGCCCTCCTAACTGCTTATGAATCTTCCCCTCTGCAGATGAGGAGTGGGGATTGAACCTGGAACCTTGGGCATGGTAATATGTATGCTTACTGAACCAGGTGTGCCACCAGCCATCCACCCAATCTTACTTTCTAAGGGCTTTTCATACATTTTTATAAGTTAGAGGAAAAATATATAGCTCAAAGAAAAAGTGCACACATTTATAATGAGTCAATAAGTACAGCAAGCAAGTAGAAAGAAGAAAAAAAAGACCCCATAAAGTATTGAATCAAATAGTTTATACTTAGACCTAGATACCTCTTCACCCACTTCCTATTTCACTTCCTCAATCACGCTAAGGCTAAACTTGTCAGACAAAGTAAGGACAACAAAAGCTGAATAAGGGCAAGAGACCAGCAGACTTCAATGGCTCTCTTGGTCACCACCAGGCCACCCCATTTCTGGGGCCCAAGTGGGGGAATAGTGGGATTCCCACATAGACAAGATGGGCTTTGACCGCTGACAGAGACCTCCCTGCACTGTCACTGGTCACCTCCATCAGGAGCAACACCATAAACCCTCTTGTGGTCCTCTACAGGACCTTGCCCTCAATGTGGAACAGCAGTGGTACGGACTGCCCCACTCTCCGAAGGGAGGCTGGGTCAACATAGTCTGCCACTGGAGGAAGACTGGTCCTGAAATGAGTGCAGCCTAGAAACTTAAAGGAATCATGTGAGATAAGCCAAAAGGGGAAGGATGAGTAGAGATGATCTCACTTGTAGGCAGAACATAAGGTTCAACAACAGAAAGGAGAAACACGTAACAAAACGTTGACTCGTTTGGTATATTGAACCAAAGGGAAGGACTCTAGGGAAGGCAAGGGTAGAGAAAGGGCTAGGTTGGGGGTGGGGTGATTGGGGAGTCCTGGAGCACGATGGGAAAGGACCTAAGTCGATGAAGAGAGTGTTTTCAGACACCTATTAAGGTGCAATGAAAAAATTACCTTTGTGTCAAGAACTGTACAAAACCATAAACCTCAAATAAAATTATTTTAAAAGATAAAAAGTCAAGTTATTCCCTGGACTGAAGACCCCACCAATGTGTCCTGGAGCTCCGCTTCCCCAGATACCCACCCTAGTAGGGAAAGAGAGAGGCAGACTGGGAATATGGATCGACCAGTCAACGTCCATGTTCAGCAGGGAAGCATTTACGGAAGCCAGACCTCCCACCTTCTGCAACCCACAACAACCCTGGGTCCATGCTCCCAGAGGGATAGAGGATGGGAAAGCTATCAGGGGAGGGGATAGGATATGGAGATTGGGTGGCGGGAATTGTGTGGAGTTGTACCCCTCCTCCCCTATGGTTTTGTTAATTTATTCTTTCTTAAATAAAATATAAATTTTAAAAAAAGAAAAAAATTTAACCACTCAAAAAAAAAGTCAAGTTATTTAAAACTTGCTTTCTTAGAGTTCTATTCATAATATTTCACTTAGAGTTTGGCAAAACCTAAACAGCTGCTTATATACTGTGCCCACCATAAAACCGGCAGAGGCTCACGAGTACCGTGAGGACCATGGACACGAGCAAAGGGAACTGCATGGTGGGAGCTGTCACTGGGTGTCTCTCCTCTCTGTTCCCTTCCCCATCTCCTTCTCTGTCTCTTAGGTACTTGAAAAGAAATTTGAGGGTGTTCTGTAGACACTGTAATGGTTATGCAAAGATACTCTCATGCCTGAAGCTCCAAAGTTCCAGGTTCAATCCCCCACACCACATCAGCCAGAGCAGAGCAGTGCTGTGTTTAAAAAAAAAAATTGAGGAGGACTTTGCTCAACAGTGTAGTCCACTCACTGAATTCATTGCCTCGTGTCACACAGAATAAATTCAGTTAATAAATCACTCATTCCCTCAGTCCCTGGTCCCTGTCACCATGTGCAGTCTGTGAATGCAAACACTTTGCAGAAATTTAGTGTGAGTGTCTGTGAGTTGTAGGAAGCAGGTTCTGGGGGTGGGTTGTCCTGTCTTCCTCAGGCCGAGCTGGAAGGGCAGACACATAAAGGAAGAGCAGGCTGGTGAGGGTCTTCCAGGCTGGGACCCCGCTAGCCTGTGTCTCTGCATCTCTTCTTCAGCCTCTCCACCCTGGGTGCCCTTCCCTAGGACTCAGGCCCTGCCCAGTCTCCCTGCTTCCCCCCTGCTTCCCTCCTAGTGCTGGACAGAAACCTTGCAGAAAAGCCACC
The DNA here is from genome assembly GCF_950295315.1 of Erinaceus europaeus. Lineage (NCBI taxonomy): Eukaryota > Metazoa > Chordata > Mammalia > Eulipotyphla > Erinaceidae > Erinaceus > Erinaceus europaeus. Next base: position 185,230,196 of record NC_080163.1, read on the forward strand.
TCTTCTGTCCTCAGGGCAGCAGAGAAGAGGCAGCTGTGGAGTCAGAAGGAGGGGGAGCAGGTACGCACTTTGTGTTGGAGATGAGCAGCACGTTGGAATATAAGAACATTTGTCTTTTCTGCCACCTCCGACCCTTCTGGAATTTGGCAGGGCCGAAAAGCAGGATGCCTCCACGAGGCACCACTGGGATGTTCTCCTCTTGCGGGCTGCTCTCCTCTTGCGGGCTGCTCTCCTCTTGTGGGCTGCTCTCTTCCACAGAAGAGCTGCAACACAGCAGACACAGGGCAGTGTGTCACTGGGCAGGCAGGACACAGGGGCTCATGCTGATACCAGCACTCACAGCATGAGTCTCACAGAAGAGTCTCGGTCCCTCAGAAGGACTCAGCACACAGAACTCCTGTGAGAGTTGAGGTCACTCAGGGCCAGTGGAGATGGAGGGCAGCTTGAAGGACAGGGCACAGGGGCTGTCACTTTAGTGTCAGGGGACAAGGAAGCAGCAGAGTCTCCGGACCTGGGGGAAAGGAGACACTAAGAGGGAGTGAGGGGGAGTGAGGGTTGGGGTCCTGGTGCTTGGTGCTGGGGATGGAGCTGAGTGGGGGGTAAAAGTGTTCTGCAGACACCTCTCACAGGGAGATGAGAAATCTTACCGTGACAACAAACTGCACTGTAGTGAATTAACACTGGCCCACAATATAAAAATAAATATATATAAGGCGATGCTAAGAGGTCAAAGGAGAGAGGATGAGAAATATTTCAAAGAACCAGCTCAGGGCCAAGGCCTAAAAGCAGCACAGTGCCTAGAGTATTGTTGGGAAATCATCAACCCCAAGTATCATGTGTAGTTTTTGCCTCTGTGACTGCTTCACTCCCTACCCATTCCTATCCCCCTTTTCTTTCCTCTTCTCTTTTCTCTTTTTCTCTCTCTCTTCCTCTGTCATAAAAATAACAGACCCATGTGGGATCTATAAAGGTCAGATTGCATTTGTATCCAAGAGTGGGAAGAGGTCATTCAATTGTGGTCTCACATTAACATACACACTTAGATAACAGAATTATTGAAAACTGACTCTAATCTTTAAGTCAGTCTTCACTTTGGGGCTGAAGGGGGCAGGAATTCCACAATCAGCAAATAATAAATCAAACATCCAAATATTTTTCAACTCAAGGAAGTACTAAGCTATTCGTGGCTGTGCTCTGAGTAAGCCCACAGGACTCTGATCCTAACAGGTCAAGTCTGCTCTCTGGCATCAGCAGGAGGGAATCTCATGAGCACAAGTAACCATTCATGAGACCAGGGCTGAAGCTGAGGATTCTGTCAGTGGGCATCACACAGAGCACGTCCTGGGACTGCCTTCCTCCTGCTCTGCCAGTCACACAGGGCATGTGAACAGACTCTACCTGAAGCACGACAGACAGCCCAGACACCCTGAAAGCCTCGAAGACTTTCTGGTAGATGCAGACATCCTCTATTCTTCACTCCTTGACGCTAAAGAGAGAGCTGGACACAGCACTGCTTGCACTGTCAGCTCAGTCACCAAGACTGGAGATTCTGCTGTAGCCAAGGCCACTGGGCTGTGATGTCATCGGTCAAAGGTCAGCGTCATAACCGACCAGCTGACAGCGGGACTGACTCCCTAAGCATGTTGCACCACCTTCTCTTGATTATTAAAATAGTTTTCTTTTGAGATAACTATAGACTTCCAGGTTTTTACTGGAAATAATAGAAATGTCACAAGCCTTGCCCCATTTCACACAGTGGTCATATAATTATATAATTCTAAACAGAGTAAATATCACAGCAAGATATTTACATGGATGCTTTCAGAGACACACTATTTCCAGGAGCATAAGTGAGTGTGTGTGTTTGTGTTTGTGTATCTGTGCACAACTACAATGTTATCTCCATAAAGCCACTTTTAATATAAACAATCCAATAGCAAAGATCTCAATGGTGTTGTTTGAATGAGTAGGGGTGTTCTCAGACAGGATCCTAGCACAAGTGACATTATGGGCCCAGCAGAAGAGCCCTCACACTGCACAGTCCCCTGCTTTTCCTGTGCCAGATCCAGGTTCAACTCAGCCCTTACCACATAATGGAAATAAGGGTCAATGCTGTTTTGTTGCCTCTCCCTCTCCCTCTCCCTCTCCCTCTCCCTCTCCCTCTCCCTCTCCCTCTCCCTCTCCCTCTCCCTCTCCCTCTCCCCCTCCTCCTCCTCCTCCTTCTTTTCTCTCTCTCTCTCTCTCTCTCTCTCTCTCTGCTAATCTGAAATTCAGTGGAACTGGTTAATGGCACCATGAATTGCCTGGTCCTGTCAGTCATTTTCCATTTGTTTTTCTCTTCTGTTTTATTAGATTGAGAGAAATTGGAGGGGGAAAGAGAGAAGAGAGAAAGACACCAGCAGACATGTTTCATCACAGTAGAAACTGTCCCCAAGCAGTTTGGGAGCTAGGGCTGTGCACTCAGGATGGGAGCTAGTATGTGCACCAAGCCCTGTACACCACCACCCAGCACCTTGTTGTTATTTGTGATCTGTCTCCCTCCTCTACTTAAAGAAAGGCAAACCCAGTGCAATGTCACCCCAGACATCACAGCATATGAAGGCCCCATTGCACCAGGTACAAGGGATGTCTGCATTCTAAGCAAGGGAACCTGGGAAGCCTGCGCCCACTGACTCAGCACATTCTGTGCCTGGGCACCTGCTTTCCGCAGGGTCTCCCTGCGTGACTGCAGTGATGGTCCCACAGACACAGAGGCTCCGTCCTGAGGCCCAGAGGGAGGACCGCGGGCACCATGTGGGCAAAGCTCAAGGTGAGGTTGGCCTGATCCGGACCATTCATCAGCTTGCATCTGCATGTTGACTGTTCTCCCTGTGGGCATCAACAAGATTGTGGACAGGAAATGGGTGAGCTGCCAACCACTGAGCTGCTGCCCCAGAGACCACAAGACTCCACTTCTGTCTCCATCATCACAGAGCCCTGCCATCTCTGAGGAGAACCCAGATCAGTGTGTCCTCAGTTGAAGTGAAGCTGGAAACCATTTACCATTTATGTCTCACTCCAGTCAGCCTCTTCTTAGATTGCCCTGACACTCATCTGCAGAGTGTCACAGAGGTGGCTCTGTGGTTTCTTCCCTCCTGGAACATACAGGCCCCTGATCATCTTCCTCAGAGTCCTGGGAGAGAAAGAAGTCAGGGTCACAATAAGCCTTTGCAGTCAGCAGTGGTAGAACACATTTCCCCAGAGAAAGAGCTCTGTGTCCAGAATCAAATCTACTTGACCCCTGGGTGTGACTGTGGTTCAGAGTCAACACTGTAGATTTGAGTGAATCCTTGGGTTTTCAGTGCATGTTCAGAAGTGTGTTGGCAAGCATATATGGATTTCTTCCTGCTTGCTCTCTAGTCTCCGGATATACACACAGGTAACTCCCAGTTGAGTGAGTAATTTGTCATTTAAAATGTTAACTATCTAATCAAATGGTTTGAAAGAAAAAAAAAAACACCCACACTCTTCCCCCACTTGAGGAGAAGCATTGCCTGGTGTATGAATAAGAAGTAAAATGTCATCAATGCTGTAGATTTAAGGCCCACCCTGACATGATGCAGATGCTCAAATTATGTGAAAGAAGAAATTAAAAAAAAGGAAAGCCAGCTAGGAGGTGGTGCAGCTGGTTGGGCACACACCTTACCAAGTACAAGAACCCAGGTTTGAACCCTCACTCCCTACCTGTAGTGGGGAGGCTTCATGAGAGGTGAAACAGGTCTGTAGGTGTCTTATCTTTCTTATTCCCACCCTGTCACTTTGTCCCCTGTCAATTGCTCTCTGTCTTATCAAAAGCATAATAGAAAAGAGAAATAAAAAATAAAAAAGGAAAATATGACCACCAGGGAGTGGTGGATTCATAATGCAGTTTTGAGGTTTTTTTTTTTACCAAAAAAGAATAAAAACTATTCTAAAGATATAATCATAAATATTTTTTAATTTTAATTATCTATATTTATTGGATAGAAACAGATAGAAATTGAAAGGATGGGAGATATAGAGGGAAAGAGACAGAGAGACACCTGCATCTCTGCTTCACCCCTGCTTTACCCCTTGCAAAGCTTTTCTCCTTCAGGTGGGGAACTGGAGGCTTGAACCTGGGTCCTTGAGTATTATAATGTGTGCTCAACCAGCTGTGCTACTCCCTTGCCCCCATAAATGATGCATAAAAATTCAAATACTTGTCAAATAAATTGAAAGTCTTTAAAAGTAGCTATTTAATAAAAAAAAACATACACATAGATATGGTATACTCTTTTCTTTTTTTATTTATTCCCTTTTGTTTGTTTCCCTTGTTGTTTTATTGTTGTAGTTATTATTGATGTTGTTGTTGTTGTTGGATAAGACAGAGAAATGGAGAGGGGAAGGGAAGACAGAGAGGGGGAGAGAGAGAGAGAGAGAGACAGAGAGAGAGACCTGCAGAGCTGCTTCACTGCCTGTGAAAGGACTCCCCTGCAGGTGGGGAGCCAGGGCTAGAACTGGGATCCTCAGGCCAGTCCTTGTGCTTTGCTCCACTTGCACTTAACCCACTGCACTACCGATGGACTCCAGGTATATGGTATACTCTTTTCTATGTTTTAATTTAGTACCACCAGGGATTGGTGTAGGCAGTATGAACCCCCAGTGGCAGTGACTATTTCTTCTTTTTTATTTTATTTGGTAGCACAGAGTGAAATTGTGAGAGGAGGGGGATATAGAGGGGGAGAGAGACAGGGATACCCCTTTCTGGCTGCTTCCAGGCTTGGGATACACACACACACACACACACACACACACACACACACACGCAGACTGTGCATGAAGACTTGTGTGTTCAAACCTCTGTGCCACCACCCAGCCAGAAAAGCTTATTCTTGACATACTAAGCTACTAATGAAGATGAGAAATTAAGGAGGAATTGGTTTTATAATAGATCATTAGAAATTATCCCATCATAAAGTGATAAAGAATTGTAAAAAGAAAACACAGTGAGTGCCCAAAGGACATGCAGACAATATCCAAGGGTCTAATATATCTGTAAGTGGGATCTCATGAGAATAGCATAGTGGAATCTCATAGCATAATGGTAATGCAAAGAGACTCTCATGCCTGAGGCTCCAGAGTCCCAGGTTCAACCCCCTGGACCACCATAAGCCGAAGCTGAGCAGTGCTCAGGGAAAAAATAGATGAAAGAAAGTGAGAGAGAGAGAGAGAGAGGAGACACCTCCTCACGTTCTAGGCAGTGGCAGTACACCTAGTGAAGCACACATATTACCATGCTCAAGGACCCAAGTTCAAGCCCCAGGCCCCACAGGTAGGGGGAGAGCTTCATGAGTAGTTAAGCAGCACTGCAGGTGATTCTCTGTCTCTTTCTTTCTCTATCTCCCCTCCCCTCTCAATTTCTTTCTCTATCTATCCATAATAAAAATAGTAAAACAAAAAAAGAACTCCAAGGGAAGAATATGGTGTCCCATACCTGAAAATGGGGAAAGATTGAAAATGGAGTGAAAAGATATTGCATGACTGAAAGAGTCTAGCTTAATGAAAGAAGTACATTTACAAATTTGAGGAGATACTCAGAATTACTTCGTTCAGGTTCACATGACTCATTTCTCTATATGCCATAAATGTGTGAAACCACCCAGCAGCGTTCACCTCCTCACTTCATTAAGCATAAACACCTCCAGTCCCCGTCCCCCAAATGAAAATGCCAAGTTATCTCAAGGTTTGTGAGAACTATGGGGTTATCTTGTATGGGAGACACAGGGCAGAGGAGTGGGGTGAGCATGGAACTCTACCCCTATACTTGTATAAGCTTATTAATCATTATTCAGTTACTAGTGAAAATGTGGACAAGAGAATGCCTTAGTTCCCTACTGTAAACCAAATGATACGCAAAGAACTTTTTTTGCCACCAGGACTTGGTGACTGTATCATGACTCCACAGCTCCTGCCTGCCATTGTCTTCTTCTTTCATTTTATTTGGCAGATTGGAACAGAAAGGGGAGAAAGGGACAGAGAAATAGACACCTGCAGTACTGCCTCACCACTCATGATGCAAGAAGGACCCAGGGACTTGTTGATCCCAGGTCCTCTTCTCTGGTAAGGTAACATTTGCACTCTACCGGGTACACCACTGCCTGGTCCCTCATAACATGCTTTTGGTCCAGGAACGGAAAGAAAATTGAGGTCATATTTTTCTCTTTAATTAGAAGAGTCACCCATTCCAGGGGGAAATAATCCACAGGGAGCAATGCAAACCACTCTGTATCTGCAAGAGATTGTTGCATACAGTCTCTGCTCCATTTTATGTCTATAGAGACTTGTAAATAGGAAAATACATCTTTCTGGGTGGTACCTGCTAAATGATTCCCTCAACTCCAGACCACTTTCTGTCTAAAGCAGGAACTTGGGATGTGAGTTCTAGTGTTAGAAACACTCACACAGGTGTGTTCCGCCTCCTCTTGGGTGGCTTAAAAGTAGTGGAGAATGGCACGACAAATTTTGCTGATGGATTCCACAATGACCCAAAAGAGAGAAGGAGAAATGAGCTGTTAGACTATTTTCAAATTAACTTGTGTTTTAGCTAATCATTTCGGTATTTCTCAGTACTTTTTCAAGATATCAGCTTTTTAAAGATATATTCAAGATCTAATGAGAGTATGCAGATAGATATATTTCTGGAGAATGAGACAGATCCCAGAAATCATATCCATGTTGTCATGTCTCCAGGGCTGCAGATCCTGTCCTAACAGCTTTCCTGCCTGGAGTCCAGGCCAGAACCTCCCTGGGCTGTAGGGCTGGCAGGTGCATTTGCTTTGAGAACCACCCCACAGACAAACCTGCCTTAGGACACGGCAGTTTAATACATGGTCTGGGGTGATGTTACCTCCCATCACAGCATGGAGAGAAGGGCGATCAGAGGGAGGATCATTGACTGCTCTGACTCTGCATTCTGAGAAATTGTAGATTTGAAATACGTGAAATAAGGACATACTCAGAAAGCTCGTTGTACCATTGCTCCATCTTCTCAACTGATCTGAAATCCAAGAGAAGGGTAGAAAGAAAGTTAAAATGCACAAAATTCACACAAATATATTGTGAGTGCCAGCGAGTATAACATCATCCTAGATTGTTATTGGTGGGACTGTGTGAGTCAGGAGGCCTGTCTTGGTCACTGGGTGGTGAGTGGCCCTGCTCTCTGACAGCTTGCTGGGATGGCAAGGAAATCTTTTTTTTTTTTTTTTTGCCTCCAGGGTTATTGATGGGGCTCAGTGCCTGCACCATGGCAAACACTCGAAGAAGAAGTGCCTGTACCATGAAGCCCCTGCTCCTTTTGTTGCCCTTGTTATTGTAGCCTTGTTGTGGTTGTTATTGTTATTGTTGATGTAGTTCGTTGTTGGATAGGACAGAGAGAAATGGAGAGAGGAGGGGAAGAAAGAGAGAGGGAGAGAAAGACATCTGCAGACCTGCTTCACTCCCTGTGAAGTGACTCCCCTGCAGGTGGGAGTTGGGGACTCAAACCGGGATACTTACACTGGTCCTTGTGCTTTGTGCCATGTGTGCTTAACCCACTGCGCCACCGCCTGACCCCCAGGAAATCTTTTAAACGCAGGTGAAATAGGGTTGGGGATCAGTCAATGCGGGTGGTTTTACTGCACATGTCACCATGCACAAGGACCCAGGTTCAAGCCCCTGGACCACCTACAGAGGGCTTAGCAGCTGCATGTGTTTGCCTGAATCAGAGCCATTGGGGAACAGTTGAAAGTACACAGCTGTCCTTGTGAGGGTCAGAGCACGTGTGGCTAATAGACCCACAGATGGAGTTGTGACCCCCTTGAGAGTCATATGCAGACAGGGCTGGGCTGCAGTTTTACTGAAAAGAGACCACGAAGCTGTGGTCAGCCCAGCCCAAGACCAGCGATGTGCCGGCTCTCACGCCTTTCCTCTTGTTGTGTATCACCTGTATGTCCTGCAGGGCCACTGAGCACTTGACTCTGAAGTGACCCTCGAACCTAGAGAGGGAACTGGGAACAGTGCAGTTAGCTTGCATCCCAGTGATCTGGGAGCAGCTGTGTTTCTCATGAGGAGATGGGTGTGTTTCTTTTTTATAAATTTCTTTATTGGGGAATTATGTTTTACAGTTGACAGTAACTGCAATAGTTCGCACGTGCATAACAGTACTCAGTTTTCCACATAACAGTACAACCCCCACTAGGTTCTCTGTCATCCTTTTCCTGGTACTGTACTCTCCCCACCCCCCACCCCCATCCCACTCCACAGAGTCTTTTACTTTGGTGCAGTACACCAACTCCAGTTCAGGTTCTATTTGTGTTTTCTCTTCTGATCTTGTTTTTCAACTTCTCCCTGTGAGTGAGATCATCCCATATTCATCTTTCAGTTTCTGACTTATTTCACTTGATGGGACATCTTCAAGTTCCATCCAGGATGGGATGAAAGTGGTGAAATCACTATTTTTAATAGCTGTGTAGTATTTCATTGTGTATATAGACCACAGCTTGCTCAGCCACCCATCTGTTGTTGGACACCTGGGTTCCCTCCAGGTTCTAGCTATTACAAATTGTGCTGCTATGAACATATGTAGACACAAATCTTGTTGGATGGGTGTGTTGAGTTCCTTAGGATACATCCCCAGGAGAGAAATTGCAGAGTCATAGGGTAGGTCCATTTCTAGCCTTCTGAGAGTTCTCCAGACTCAGTGTTTATGTGACCCTACCCCTCTGAGCTCAGCCCTGCCCAGTCTCCCTGCTTCCCCTCTGCTGCCCACCCAGTGCTGGACAGAAACCTTGCAGAAAAGCCACCTCTTCTGTCCTCAGGGCAACAAAGAAGAGGCAGCTGTGGGGTCAGGAGCAGGGGGAGCAGGTACGCACTTTGTGTTGGAGATGAGCAGCACGTTGGAATATAAGAACATTTTTGCCTTTTCTGCCACTTCTAACCCTTCTGGAATTTGCCAGGGCTGAAGAGGTGGGTGTGGCCACGAGGCACCACTGGGATGTTCTCCTCTTGTGGGCCACTCTCCTCCACAGCAGACCTGCAACACAGCAGGAACACGGGGCAGCCTGTCACTGGGGAGCTGAACACAGGGGCTCATGCTGATGCCAGCACTCACAGCATTACAGAGGAGTCTCAGTCCCCCAGAAGGACTCAGCACCCCGAGTCAGGAGTCCTGAGCTACACAGAGCTCCTGTGAGAGTTGAGGTCACTCAGGGCCAGTGGAGATGTGGGCAGCTTGAAGGACAGGACACAGGGGCTGTCACTTTAGTGTCAGGGAACAAGGAAGCAGCAGAGTCAAGAGACCTGGGACAAAGGAGACACTAAGAAGGAATGAGGGGGAGGAAGGGTATTAGGGTACTGGTGCTTGGTGCTGGGGAAGGAGCTGAGTGGGGGTGAAACTGTTATGCAGATCCCTCTCTTGGGGAGATGAGAAATCTTATCCTGAGTCAACAAATCACACTGTAGTGAATTAACACTGGCCCACAATATAAAAATCAAAATATATAAGGGGATGCTAGAGGTCAAAGGAGAGAGGAAGAGAAATGTTTCAACGAACCAGCTCAGGGCCAAGGCCTAAAAGCAGCACAGTGTCTAGAGTGTTGTCAGGAAATCATCAACCCCAAGTATCATGTGCAGTTTTTGCCTCTGTGACTCTGCTTCTCTCCCTACCCATACCTATCCCCCTTTTCTTTCCTCTTCCCTTCTTTTCTCTTTTCTTGTATTCTATCTCTCTTCTACTCTCATAAAAACAATTTTAATCAGGAGTATGGAGGTAATGTAGCAGGTTAAAGCAAATGTGGCACAAAGTGCAAGGACCAGCTTAAGGATCCCAGTTCAAGCCCCTGGCTCCCCACCTGCAGGGGAGTTGCTTCATATGCTATGAAGCAGGTCTGCAGGTGTCTCTCTTTCTCTTCCCCTCCTCTCTCCATTCTCTCTGTCTCTCCAACAACAACATCAAAAATAACAGTAATAACTACAACAATAAAAAACAACTAGGGCAACACAAGGGAATAAATATTAGAAAAACTCAAAAAATAATAATTTTAAATACGTCCATGTGGACCTATAGCGGTCAGATTGAATTGCTTCCAATAGTGTGAAGAGGTCATTCCATTGTGCTCTCAGGTCAACATACACTCTTAGATAACAGGATTCTGGAAAACTGACTCTAATCTTCTTTAAGTCAGTCATCACTCTGGGGTTGAGGGGGGCAGGAATCCCACAATCAGCAAATAATAAATCAAACATCCAAATGTTTCTCAACTCTAGGAAGTTCTAAGCTATTCCTTGGCTGTGCCCTGAGTAAGTCCACAGGACTCTGATCCTAGCAGGTCATGTCTGCTCTCTGGCATCAGCAGGAGGGAATCTCATGAGCACAAGTAACCGTTCATGAGACCAGGGCTGAAGCTGAGGATTCTGTCAGTGGGCATCATACAGAGCACGTCCAGGAATGCCCTCCTCCTGCTCTGCCAGACACACAGGGCATGTGAACAGACTCTACCTGAAGCAGGGCAGCCAGCCCAGACACCCTGAAAGCTGCAAAAAATTTCTGGTAGAAGCAGATATCCTCTACTCTGCACTCCTTGATGCTAAAGAGAGAGCTGGACACAGCACTGCTTGCATTGTCAGCTCAGTCACCAAGACTGGAGATTCCGCAGTAGCCAAGCCCCAGGGAAGACCAGCATGCACTACACACCTGCACTGCCTCAGACCTTCTACACTTCTCAACCCTTCATTACAGTTACACATTTATTTATTTATTTATTTATTTTGCTTTCAGGGTTATTGCTGGGTCTCAGTGCCTGCACCAAAAATCCACTGCTCCTGGATGCCATTTTTTTCCCTTTTGTTGCCCTTGTTGTTTATCAGTGTTATTATTGTTGTTGTCATTGCTGTCATCGTTGTTGTTGGATAGGACAGAGAGAAATCGAGAGGAGGGGAAGTGATAGAGGGGGAGAGAAAGACAGATACCTGCAGACATACCATGAAGCAACCCCCCTGCACGTGGGGAGCTGGGGGCTCAAACCAGGATCCTTGTGCTTTATGCCATGTGTGCTTCTCCTGCGTTGCTACTGCCTGGCCCCTATATTTTCAGTCTTTCTGTCCTGTATTGTGGCCCACTTACAAATGCATCACAGGCAGATTATAAGCACAAACTACAAGCAGTGCAGGAACTAAAATGTGTGGACATTCCCCATCGGTGACTGCGAGGCTGACCTTGGCCCCTTCCGCCAACTTTGGGGCCCCAGACTGCCCCAAGCAGGTGCTGGACACTTCTATCTGGCTGAGCACAGACCCACGGCTTTTGTACATGCCTGGCCCTCGGGCTCCTGCTCTGGCCCCTTCCCCAAGACTCAGCCCCCAGTGGGCACTCAGGGAGTACTCTGCAACCCGCGGCTTTGCCTGTAGTTCTCCAGAGATTCCCCTCTTGCCCACACTTTGGCTCTGACAGGAGGCTCCAGGACTGGAGGTCTGGGATTTGGGGACCCGAGCATGAGTCCACCAGGAGTCACAGGGCACCGGGACAACCCATATCCCACGGGAGGATGAGGGGGTGTGCTCCAGGATGGGGTCTGTGACATCAGAACATGGCTGCCCCGATGACATCATCATCTAGGCACCTGGGCTTCCTGAGGGCACAGACCAAAGGGCACCTGGTATGACCATGAAACATGTTCAATTTATGGTGCGTTGTTGGAGTATTTCACTTGGGATCAGTCCAGATGATTTACGGGCATCTGTCAGTGACTATTTTTGTTCAGAGGATGGTGACATATCTAGTCAGGCTGTTGATGCCAAGGTCTCCTAGATTGTAAGGGAAAGAAGATGGTGAGGTTAGTCATTTCTGAAACTCCAGCAAGTCAATTCATGGTAATATCCCCATGCTCTACTTTTTTTCTTTAGACTCAGAATCTCATACAGATACAAGTTCAGTTTCCAATAGCTTTTAATCCAGTTAGAGAGACACACAAAGAAAGAGAGGGAGAGGGAGAGAGAGAGAGAGAGACTTACCACAGAACCAGAGCTTTCCCTGGGGCCATACTGTTACCATGGGGTGTTCAAGCTTGAACCCAGGCTGCAAGCATGGCAAGGTATGTGCCCAATCTGTTGAGCTGTCTTTCTGTCTAACCCAGCTCCTGTTCTTTCAAAACATGTGGAAAGATGTGTGTAATCCTCAAAAAATTAAAATTATATGTTGTATACGGTCCAGTTATCCTCCTTTAGGTTTCTTACCTGAAAAAAATGCATAAACAGTAATTCAAGAGCCACCTACATCTCCATGTTCATTTCAGCACTATTTACAATATGTGAGAACTGAAAACAACCTATTGCCTATAGAGAGGGGAGTGGATAATGAAAATGTAGTCTGCATACACAATATATATTCAGCTCAAAGGAAAAGAAGGCCTGCTATTTGCAGTAGCCTGGATAGACTTTGTAGATATTATGTTTAGGTAGAGAAAAACAAATGCCTCGTGATTTCACTCATTTGTGATAGAGAAAAAAAAATGGATGAGTTACACCTCTCTGTAGTCTTCCCTTATTAGGGATAGATAGAGACAGGCTGGGGATATGGATCAACTAGCTAACATCCCTGGCCAGTAGAGAAGCAATCATGGAAGCCAGAGCACCTTCCTTCTGCACCTCAAAAAGAATTTGGGGTTCATACTTCCAGAGGTGGGGGGATGTTAAGGGAAGATGACCAGAGAACTTTGAACCCCAATTCCATCAGGCCAGGAAATATTTGTCACCAGGAATCTTTGTTTTTTCCCCATCACTGAAGGGGACAAATCTGGAAATCCCCAGAGGAAGTCAGGCAGTGTTTTGCTTATCTGAGGGGGAAGAAGAAAATGAAAATTTGGAAGTAGTAATGGGTGTAGGTGTGACATAGAAATGGTAATAGAAATGGGTGTAAGTGTGACTTAGAAAGGAAGAGAAGACAAGGTCATATAAGTGAATATAAATGGAAAAATATATAGAGATAGGTAGATAGATAGATAGATAGATAGATAGATAGATAGATAGATTGGATGATAGATAATAGTCAGTCCTTCCCTGGGCAGATGACCTCATAAATGTATCCTGTAACCTCATCTCTCCTGAGCCCTAACCCACTAGGGAAAGATAGAAACAGGTTGGGAGCATGGATCAACATGTCAGTGTCCATGTCCAGCAGAGAAACAATTACAGAAGCCAGAGTCTATGGCCAGCAGAGAAACAATTACAGAAGCCAGACTGTCCACATTCTACACCCCCAAAAAGAATTTTGGTCCATACTCCCAGATGGAGAAACAATAGGGAAGTTTTCCAATAGAGGGGATGGGGCACAGAACTCTATTGATGGAAGCTGTATGGAATTATTCTCCTATTACAGTTATACCTTTTAAAATCTAGTAAATCAATATTAATCACTAAAAAAACATAAAATATGTAGTCAATCCATATCTGTGACTTTGGGAGAACTATTATAATTTCCACTGGAGGGCTGTGGGGACCCAGAACTCTGGTGGTAGGTAGGAACAGTGAGGAATTTTACCTCTATTATCTTTTAATTTTGTAAATCACTATTAAATCATTGATAAGCATAAAAAAGCAAGTAGATGAGCTAAATAAAACAGCAATATACTTCTAGGCTCTGACAAACAACTATATGGTAAAAGGAAAGTGTTGGTGAGTGATTGGAGAAGCACACCTTTGATTTTTTTTTGTCTTTGTGGAAGAGAATACTCCTTGCTGTGGTGTAAATGAAACAGGGAAATTGCAGAAGGGAGAGAGATAAGAACCTGCTGGCCACCTGTCCCAGAGCCTAGTGCCTTTGTTTTGTTTTTCCCAGATAAGGACAGAGAGAGGAAAGCTCTCAGCACTGCCTGCCCTCTTCTACAGTGTGGTGAGGCCCAGGCCTGAGCCCAGGTGGTGCACAGGGCAAAGCGGGCAACTGTCTGGCTCGGCCATCTTGCTGGTCCTGAAGGGTCTTTCCTACCTCTATTCTAGCTTTTACCTCATTTTATAACACTTCAACATACTAACTGCCAGACAGTTCTCATCTTTATTACTTACTTTTAAAATGTATTTTTAATTTTTTATTAGAGAGTTAATACTCATTCACAAAACTGTAAGGTAATAGGGGTACAGTTCCACACAGTTCTCACCACCAGAATTCAGTGTCCTGACTCCTCCATTTCACCTGGGTGATGTTGGGAGTGTTTGTCACCAGGAATCTTGTTTTTATAGATTCAATGAGAGGGAAGCTAATGTGCAAAACACCAGAGGAAGCTATGCACAGTTTCACTTATCTGAGAGAAAAGTTCTCCCAAGATCACCAATATAGGCTGATTCTATAACTAATCTACCTGTGTGTGTGTGTGTGTGTGTATACCCCTGTCCCCAATTTTTATAGTGGTCCTGCCTTTACCCCCTTTCTAGTTTACCCCCTGACATCTATTACTACTTCCAGGAGTCTTCCCCCCCCCTTCTCTCTCAGATAAGTGAAACTGTGCAAAGCTTCCTCTGGTGTTTTCCGAATTTGCTTCCCTTTCATTGATGCTATAAAAACAAGCTTCCTGGTGACAAAAAGTTTGGATCCTGGTGGAATAGTGGTACAGAGCCCTCTGGTTCACTTCTGCTCCCGTAAATCCCTCTGGGAGTCTGGACCAAAGATCATTATGGGGTGCAGAAGGTGGGAGTTCTGGCATCTGTAATTGCTTCTCCACTGGACTGGCAGGTTGATCCATACCCCTAGTCTGTATTTATCTTTCCCTGGTGGGGCAGGGTTCTGGAGAGGTGTATTCTGGGTCATGTTGGTGAGGTTGTCTGCCCAGGAAAGTCCGGAGGGTAATACAGTAGCACCTGGAACTTGGTGACTGAAAGTCAGAAATATGGGAAGCAGGACAAAATATTTAATGAGTTAGAACCCTCAAGTACGTGTGATGCCTTCTTTAGGCCCTTCCACTAAATTCCAGGCTTGTGAGGTCTGAGTCTAATCGGGAAGGACTATAAAGGACTCTAGTCTGAGGCATGTAATTGCCCCTTACTTAGGGGGACATGTACACCTGTGCCCAGCATCCTAGGCCCCAGCCTATGTCTACTCTGTAACTTTGTTAGAAAATGTGCCATGGAAATGGAACTAGGTGGTCTCATGTGTGAGGAAAGATCTCACCATAAGAGGAGATGGGAGGTTGACATCTCAGACTTGGTGTCTGTGGAGACAATCCACGGTAACAATTCAGCAGCAGCACGTAGTGACCTGGTGGCTCAGGTAGTGTTGATTGAGCTGAGCTTGTTTTTCTTTGAAATTCCAGTGGTTGGGATTTACCATAATATACTTGACTTCACTATGCTTTCTGCTGTTTAAGGCTGTCTGCTAATAACAGTATCTTAGATACTGACAGGGCCAATCAATTTTGATCTATCTGGCTAAGGTTATAGGTAAGTTAGGTACTTATACACACACATACACACATTCATCAAATGGTCTTTAAAGATTATAAACAGATGTTGTAAATATAGTGGTCAGTGGTGTAGATATGTCTCTCCATACCTTGTAATTGTCTAAATATGTGCTATCCGTTTAAACTGTGTACAGTCTGGAGATGGCTTTATCGGGCAAATTCACTAAGAGAAGAAAACAGCCAGAAAAACTTGAAAGTCTCCATAGTTTGCTGGGTCAGGAGTCAATGAAGTTCAACTGCTATCCTGCCTTCTAGGCTTCCATTGATGGTCAGTTGCTCCCTGGGGATCCTCTTGCCGGTTCACTCTCCTTGTTGGGGATATTCTGCCTGATTCAGCAGCTGTTAGCTTTCATTAGTAGAACACATCTGCTAGTTTCCCCCCCTGGGGCCCCATAGATGTCGGTAGGTCTTGCTGAGATCAAAGCATGTGCACCAAAGACACAGTAAGTAGACCAGGGGCTGCTGATGCTCTAACCCTTTGTGACCTAAAGTTTTGTTCTAAAAAAATCCATCCTTGTTTGTGAAATGGATGATATGTTTTAATAAAATGACTTTTACACACGCACACGCGCACACACACACACACACACAAAGATGTATGTAAATTTTCCATGGTAAGAAAAACCAAAATAATTGTGGAATTTGGGGCTATTGGATTGGGTTATCTTATGCCTTATAGGTTACATACACATATGCACAAAAATCCATAGACCTATTAGATGTACCAACGGAAAACCAAAATAATTATGGAATTTGGGGCTGTTGGCTGTTTGGCTGTTGGCCAAGAGTAAGGTTGTTCAGTTTAGGACTTTTTTTCCCCCAGTGCTAAGAGAGGAGCTGCCGCTGGAGGGCAGTGTTAGACAATTAAAAAAAAAAAAATCAATGCCTAGAATCCTTGCTTTTCTTTCAGAGAGAAGACATTTTAAATCCAACAGTACAGATGCAGTTATCTTCTCATTCAACTGCATGAGTTTGACCTCTGAGGTTATTTCACTGTTTTGTTTGCCTCTAGTCTTTGCAGTCCATAGAACTCAACTCTTCTAAAAAATCCGCCCCCCCCCCCGTGAGCCCCAGTGATTTCACCTACGAGTTATTTAGGAAACTGGAGTCTATGTATCTGCTGCTTTCTGACTTGAACTGCCTTGTCTTCAGCACTCAGATAATTAATAGAGGAATGCTGCCTCAGGTGTTACTGTGAGTCTGGTTTTGAGAGGCTTCCTTGTGCCTGTATGAATGGGATTCACTCTTTCTAGAGAGCTTACACAACAAGATTTCATTCACTGCCCACAAGGACATCTTTCTATTGCTCCAAATCTTTCATCTTTCCTGCATCCTAAAGTTGTCTATTTCATCCTAAAGTTGTCTATTTCAATAACCCTGGATATATATATCTCCAGGGTTATTGCTGGGGCTCGGTGGCTGCACTGCGAATCCACTGCTTCTGGAGACCATTCCTCACATTTTTGCTGCCTTTGTTGATGCCATTGTTGTTATTTTTATTGTTGCCATTGCTGTTGTTGTTGCTGCTGGACAGGACAGAGAGAAGTCGAGAGAGAAGGGGAAGACAGAGAGGGGGAGAGAAAGTATGACACCTGCAGACCTGCTTCACTGCCTGTGAAGCGACTCCCCTAGAGGTGGGGAGCCAGGGGCTTGAACGTTTTTGGATCCTTGTGCAGGTCCTTGTGTTTCATGCCATGTGCGCTTAACCCACTGCACTGCTACTGCCTAGCCCCCTATTTTCTAGTTTTAAGGTCTTCCTTGCAAGGATATGGGTATGCTTACATGCTATTTTTATAATGAGTGCTCAATTTAAAAATATGTCTGAATTTAAAATGAATTTTCAATTTAAAACTCATCCCTGGAGATGAATAATAATTGTATTTATATACTATTTGCATTTGTGTTTCATTTGGCTCTTACTCTTTTTTTTTGCCTCCAGTGTTGTTTCTGGAGCTCAGTGCCTGCACCATGAATCTACTGCTCCTGCGGGCATTTTTTCTATTTTATTAGGCAGGGCAGAGAGAAATTGAGAGAGGAGGGGAGATAGAGAGACGAGAGAAAGATAGACACCTGCAGACCTGCTTTGCTGCTTGTGAAGCAACCCCTCTGCTGGAGGGGAGCCATGGGCTGGAACTGGGATCCTAGTGCAGGTCCTTGCACTTTGTACAATGTGCGATTAACCTGGTGAACCACCACCTGGCCTGGCCTTTCGTCTTTAACTAAAATTAAAGTATGGTTTTTGTTATGATTGCCACTGTCCAATCAGTAAGGTGGTCCTGACTTTAATCTTGTGACACAGCTATTATCACTATCATTCAAATTAACAGTTGAAATTGCAGCTAGAGATATGTTTTTAACTAATCAGACACTGAAGAAATGTGACCACTAGCTAATTACAGATTGTGTTCATGTAATTGGCAGAGCTACTCTTGCTGACACTGAAGTTGATTGCACTCACCTCTTAGACTTTCTGTAGGTTCTGACTTAGAAAGGTACATCAAAACTCTGGTGACTGCTATGTGCCAAGTAGGGATTTATAGGCTTATTAATATCTTCTCAGTAGTGTAAAGCCACCTGTATTCTGAGGCTCATTGGATCAGTCAGTCAGATGTGTACCATACTGGTAGGACCTGAAGGTTCACAGATGAGTTGAAGCACAGCACAGCACTGACGACTTAGCTTCCTACCCACCGCAGCATGTCCTGTCTTGGAGTGAATGGTGCTCTGGCCAGTCCCTTATACAAAATTACAACTTATTACTGTTTGACTCACAGGTTGGTTAGTTTTTGAAATCAGTGATTCTATTCAGTGTCAGTGAGGCTGAGGAAGTGACATTCTTACCAGCATTGCTGAGTTGGCTGCAAATTGATACACAGTTTCAGGAGAAAAATTATCTCAAATGATTGTTAAACTGAAAAAATCACATGGGCTTGGGAGCCGGGCAGTGGCACCCCTGATTGAGCGCAAACATGACATGTGCAAGGACCCCTGGCCAGGCCTCCAGTCTCCACCTATGGAAAAAAGATTTACAAGTGGTGAAGAAGAGCTGCAGATCTCTATCTATCTATCTATCTATCTATCTATCTATCTATCTATCTATCTGTATCTATCTCCTGTTCTCTCTCAATATCTCTTTCCATATTGATTTTTCTGTTTCTATTAAATTAGTGAAATATTAATTGTACGTTGTACAAAAACAGAGAAAATATATAGCCTCTTTGACTAAGAATATACTTTAAAAAACTTGTCCCAAGGAGATCACTGGACCTTTGCTCCAAAATTCATTACACAGATCCTGGTACTTCATAGAAAAATAGACAAATAAGAAACTAGTTTAAAAAATGTTAAGTTCCATGGACTGGGAGGTGGCGTAGTGGATAAGTCATTGGACTTTGAAGCATGAAGTCTTAAGTTCAATCCCTGGCAGCACATGTACCAGAGTGATGTCTGGTTCTCGCTCTCTCTCCTATAAATTCTCATTACTCAATAAATAAAAACTGAAAGAAAAATTGTTAAGTTCCATGAAGATAACTCATAAGCAGAGCACATAACATAGATGCATAAAGACCCAGGTTCAGTCTGGTATGTGTGTGTTTGTGTTTGTGTGTGTGTGTGTTTGTGTGTGTGTGTGTTTGTGTGTGTGTGTGTGTGTGTATGTCGTGTGTGTTAGAAATAAGTGTATCTGGGGCTGGGTGGTAGCACACCTGTTTGAGCACACATGTTACAATGCTGAAGGACCCAGGTTGAAGTCCCCAACCTCCAGCTGCAGGGGGAAAGCTTTGCAAGAGGTGAAGCAGGGCTGCAGGTGTCTCTCTGTCTCTCTCCCTCTCTAACTTCCCTTTCCTCTCAATGTCTGGATGTCTCTGTCCAATAAATAAAGATAATAAATTTTAAAAAGATATATAAATATACATATATATGTATATATATCTTTTAAAAAAACTGAGCACCACAAATGAAAGACACAAATGGGCTGGGTGTATGGATCAACATGCCAACTCCCATGTTTAGAGGAGAAGCAGTTACGGAATGCAGAACTCTCAACTTCTGCACCACAAAAGGAATTCTGGTCCATACTCCCAGAGGGAGGAGAAATGTTATGGGAAGGTGACTCGAAGATGACTATTTACAGAAGGAATAGGTCAACTCAAATCTTTAACCTTGGGAGAACCACTGCAGTTTCCAGTGAAGGGGCAGAAAAGGAATGGAATTGTACTTCTGTTGTCTCATAATTTTGTAAATCAATATTAAGCCACTAATACAAACCTTTAAAAACTTGAATCATCTGTGTTCAGGCAGTGGCACTCCCAGTTGAGTGCACATATTGACATGTGCAAGGACCCAGGTTCAAGCCCTTGGCCTCCATCTGCAGGGAAGAAGCTTCATGAGCAGTGAAGCCAGGATGCAGGCATGTCTCTGTCTCTCTCCTTCTTTCTCCCCAACCCCTGTCAGTTTCTTTCTGTCCTGTCAAATATGAAGGAAACAAAAACCAAAAAAAAAGGGAAGGAAAAATGAATGGTCACTAGGGTCAGTGGATTCATGGTGGAAGCACCAAACCCCAAATGATAACCCTGGTGGAAAAAGAAAATCTGAAAATGGTAGAATTTTGTATTCAATTATCATAATAATGTAGTATCATAATTTGGTAAGTTTGGAAATAGATTAAAGATGCCATCTTAAGCAACAAAAGCAAATTAATATGTAAAGTATGATGGATTCCTTGTGCAGGCACCAATCTCTAGCAATAACCCTGGTGACAAAAGCAAACAATAACAACAACAACAACAAAACTGAAAAAAATGATATTGAGATAAAGAAGTTAAAAGAATCTTTAAATCTAAAGCAAACAGGTAAACAGTAACAAGCCAGCCCACATATCCTTGTAGACTCTATATAGAAGCCAGTGTGCAGACATCAGATAAAACAGCAGTGCTGCTGGGGGATGGTCTAGACATGAATTGCAGTAGATAATGAAAAATAAAATTGTTTCTAGAATGTGATTAGTAGTCTTTTTCGTTACATAGCCTTTCCTTTCATTGTACACATTTGAAATGTTAATGAATCTAATTTCTTTGATACTTGATTAAAACCAAGAGCGAAGTACAGTGATGATGAGGAGCAATAAATAACTTCCAAAAAGCCCCCAGGGTTGACTCACTCACCAGCTGGGCGGCCAGTCTCAGTGAAGATTCATGTGAACACCATACTTACCTCTGGACCTGTACGGAGACTTTGCATGAAGTCTTGGAAGAGTGTCATACTCATGCTTAATGTACCCAAGTGTGGATTAACTAGGGGGCAGGTGACCCTTTCAAATCACATATAGGAACAACTCCAAATTCAGTTAAACTCGGTCCTCTTGCTTGTCTCCAAAGATCCACTGAGCACCCCCTGGTCTCGTCCCTGGCTGGCGAGTTTTTTCACCTGCCTGTTGCTGCTTCTGCTGTTCAGACCTCTTTTAATGTGGATGTCCATGTTCACTACAGGCTGTGTTGCAGAATAGACTCAGTGCCCTGTTTTGTTTTGTTTTTTTTATTTAAGTTTCAGGTGATATTCAAGGGTTTTATTCAACAGCTTCTTCTTTGGGACACCATCTTTGAAGTTTCTGAGTTTTCCTTCTGCTTTGATCTGATAAAGTAGGCCTTGAAGACTGACTGCTCAGCCTCCTTACATGTTCCTGCTGTGCACTGTTTCCTGCCAGTGGAGGCCTTGGTGCTGTTGCCTGACCTCTTCAACAGTCCTTTTCTTCAGCTCAACTCCCAGAACTTGCTGCACCACCTGGTTTGAATGGAAACGTCCCTCGTCCCCATCTATTTCCCAGGAAGTTTTGCTGCTCCAAGAGTTTTAGTTTCCTCTTCCTCTCCTTTTGTTTGGCCGGGTGGGGAGGACCTCAGGTTTCTAGCATGTCTCATCACTCTGGCTGACGTTGCCCATTCATATAGTGATAGACTGAAACAGCACTGCTGGGGCCAGATGGTGGCACATGTTACAATGTGCAAGGACCCACGGTCAAGCCACCAGCCCCATCTGCAGGGGTGGGGGAGAAGCTTCACCAGTGGTGAAGCAGGGCTGCAGGTGTCTCTCTGTCTCTCTCCCTCTGTATCTCCCCTTTTAATTTCTGGCTATTTCTATCCAACATATAAAGATGAAATAAAGGAAGAATGAGGGACCTGGGTAGTGGTGCAGCGGGTTGAGATAAAAGGGATGAAGCACAAGGACTGGCATAAGGCTCCAGGTTCCAGCACCTGGCTCCTCACCTGCAGGGGGTTCGCTTGGTAGGTGTTGAATTAGGTCTACAGGTGTCTTTCTTTCTCTTCCATCTCTGTCTCCCCCTCTTCTCTGGATCTCTCTCTGACTTTACCAACATCGACAATAGGAATAACAATAGAGAGAAAGGGAAGAGAGAAGTAGAGGGAGTGAGGGAGAAAGGAAGCAAGGAATAAGAAAGAGAAAGAAAGAGAGAGAGAAAGGAAGGAAGGAAGGAAGGAAGGAAGGAAGGAAGGAAGGAAGGAAGGAAGGAAGGAAGGGAGAAAGACACTCTGAAACTTGCTCTGGTGCTGTGGTACCTCACTATGGTACTAGAACCTAAATCTGGACCACGTGCGTGGCAAGGTTCTTGTCCTGCCTGATGGAATACATCTCCAGTCCTCTTTCTTCACTTTTCATTTCATTTTTATCTGATTCTTGTGTTTTTAAATTTTATGATTAGATTGTAAAATTCCAGTGTATACTGCCATCTCACACCCACCACCAGAGTCCTGAATCCCAACCACTCCACTACCCAGAGATGACCACTAGAGTTCTCACAAGTCTTACACTTTGCTTGATTCTGTTTTGTTTTTTCAAGTTCATATGTTTCAATTCTCTATATTCCACATGAGTGAAACCATCTGAGAGTTGTCTTTAATGCCTTTATTTATATCTAGAAACAAAATCATCTCCAGTTCTATCCATTTTGTCCTGAAAGACACAATAGCATCTCTCTTTGATTGCAGAGTAGCATTCCACTGAATATATATCCCATAACTTCTTTAGCCAGTCTTCTGATGATGGCATTTAGGCTGCTTCCACTCTTTGACTATTGTGAATAATGCAGCTATGAACATAAGAGTGTCTATGTCCCTTCACATTTGAGTGTACTTTGGATAAATGCCTGTATGGAGTTATGGGATATATATTATATATATGGGAATATTACTGTGCATTCAGAAAAATATGATTACATACAAAACTTTTAGACAAGTTGTTCAATTTTCTTGAAATATGCCACTGAGTATTGATAGGGGTTGCACTGTAATTGTAGATTAGTTTTGGTAGAAAGACCATTTAATATTGTTTATACTTCCAATCCAGGGACGAGGAATGTTCTTCAATTCTTGTGTGAAAAGACATTCTCTATTTCTTTTAACAGTGCCCAATAGTTTTCCTTTATGTGTTTGTGTGGTTTATTTTTTTTAACCTCCTTTGTGAGACCATCCCAAGGTATTTTATATTTTTGGTTTTGATTGTAAATGTACTTGAGTCTTTTATTTTACTCTCTTCTAACTTTTTTGTATACAGAAATGCCACAGACTTATGAGTATTGACTTTATATCCTGTTACTTTATGAAATTTATTAAATACTTTAGTAGTTTCTCTGTAGAGCCTTGAGGTTCTCCAGATATGTTATCAGTCATTAGCAAATAGTGCTAGTTTAATTTTTCTTTCTGATTTGCGTATATTTGATATCTCTTTCTTGTCTGGTTGCAGTGGCGAGGACCTCAGTGACTGTAGTGAATAACAGTGAGATAGTGGACATCCTTGTTTGGTTTTCCCCATTGAGAATGATGTTAGCTGTGGGTTTGTCTTAATGGTGTTTACTAGGTTGTGATTTTTTCTTTTCCTTCTCTCTCTCTCTCTCTCTCTCTCTCTCTCTCTCTGTCTCTCCCCTTTTCTTGTATGATAGATTTTATTGATTGGATTTCACATATTGACCCATTCCTGTTTCTCAGGGTGAGTCCCGTTTTACTTGGTGAATTGTTTTCTTGACATGTTAGACTCGTTTTCTGTGTTTTTTAAAAAACAAATTGCAATTTCTTTTTCATTATTATTTTAATGTATTTATTTAAAAAATGGAAACACTTTTACAAACACTTGTATGTTTATGGAATGGAGGAAATGATTCTCTAAGGAGTATAAAAATGAACTGCACCAGGAAAGGCAAAAACACCGAGTAACACATGAAATTCCTGCATTTCCTTTTAGGTTGCACATCACCTGTTCATACTTAGTTGAAGCTTTTCCCCCTTGCTCAAGATCAACTGCAGCTGCCATAAGTAAACATGTTTTCTGTGAGAGCATAACTACTTGGTCAGAAGGACAAAACTGGGACATCTATGAGAAATAGCCAGAATACTAATAAATAGTAATAATGCTTCCAGATGAACACAAAGAATAAGAATGAATTAGATAATTCAGCTGAAAAAGCATCTCACTAAGAATTCTATAGACTATAGCATTGATTATTGGTTTCAATATTATGTTGTTTTCTCACTGATTTTAGCACCTCCCTAGAAATAAAAACACTTTATTTACCTGAAAAAAATACATATTGATTGAAAAACCTAAATGATTCCTTTTCTCCATCATGTCAGTGCTTTAAAACATAATGTTAAACAGTATCTCTTTGAGGGCTTTTGACTATTTGTCTCTCATGTAGATTGTTGCTTCTTTTCTTCCTCACTTAATTCAAGTGCATGGTTTTTGTTAATTTTTGGTAATCTCTTTAACAATATGGGGTGTGTCATCTCCCTCCTGCCAGATCATCTCTTCCCTACATTCTGCACAAATCAGAGATTTAACTATCACCTTGTGACAGACAGTTCATGTAAAAATCCCTGAAATATGTGCAGAGATATGATGAGTTAATGAGTTAATGAGATGTCTTTGAGCCCGACATTCCCGTGATCATTCTTGGCGCCTAATTTTAATGAATATAAACAGTCGTTTCTGTATTCTCATCTAACTCTTCAATTAATTTTTCTAAAAAGAAATGCCACCCACTAGTAGATCTAAAATTAAATTTCGGATTGATTATAAAAGTCGGTAATTCAAGAGGTAGATTATGGGGGAAGATCCTGAAGATGATATCATGGCTGGAAAAAGGACCAGAAAGCTGAATCAGGGAAGAGTGTAGCTCCCAAATGTGGGGAAGGTGTATAAATATTGATGACTGTAAGCCCCATAAATTTGATCTGATTTGATGCCCATATTCATCTTAGGAGCCTATATGACCTCTGCATCCCTATAGATCTGAGTTCACATTCTGTGGTCATGAGTACGAATGTTCCAAGCTGCCCCAATTTCAGGATCCATCTTCCTCAGGTGGAACATAGGGTATGTTGTCCAGCCTCCCTTAGGAGCATGAAATATTCTTTACTCAGAGACTATTTGAAAAGATAGAGTCAGCTGTTATGAAGAATTTGAAACAACAAGGGCAGCAAAAGGGAAAATAAATAAATAAAATTAAAAAAGAATTTGAAAGCATCTTGTAAAAAAAATTAACAAGTATATTATAAAAGAAAAAAAATTGAGGACCAGGCGGCAGTGCAGTGGTTTAAGCACACATGGTGCAAATCTCAAAGACTGCCTAAGAGTCCCAGTTGGAGACCCTTGCTCCCCACCTGCAGGGGGGTCACTTCACAAGAGGTAAAGCAGGACTGTAGGTGTCTCTCTCTCTTTCCCCGTCTCTGTCTTCCTGTCCTCTTTCATATTCTCTCTGTCCTATCCAACAACAATGACAGCAGTGTTAATAACAACAATGATAAGCAACAAAAGGGAAAATAGCCTCCAGGAGCAGTGGATTATAGCGCAGGCACTGAGCCCCAGCAATAACCCCAGAGTTTTAAAAAAATCAACATTTTTCATGTGAAATCATAGGAGACTGAGAAAAAGAATTAACTCTTACCTCCCCAAAGCCCTGCTGCCTCACTAGGGAAAGACAGAAACAGGTTGGGGGTATGGACTTACCTGTCCATGACCATGTCCAGTGGAGAAGGAATTACAGAAGTCACAACTCTACTTTCTGCACCCCATAAAATCTTTGGTCCGGGGGCTGGGTGTTAGGGCAGCGGGTTAAGCGCACATGGCACAAAGCTCCAGGATTGGAGTAAGGATCCCAGTTCGAGCCCCCAGTCCCGCAACTGCTGAGTGGGCACTTCATAAGTGGTGAAGCAGGTATGCAGGTATCTGTCTTTATCTCCCCACCTCTGTCTTCCCATCCTGTCTGGATTTCTCTCTGTCTTATCCAAAAACAATAGCAATGGCAACAATAACCACAGCAGTAACAACAAAGACAAAAGAATGGAAAATAATGACCTCCAGAAGAAGTGGACTGTAGTGCAGGCACTAAGCCACAGCTGTAACCCTGGAGGAAAAAAAAAAGGAATCTTTGGCCCATTCACCCAGAGGGATAAAAATTAGGGAACCTTCCAGTGGAGAGGAGGGTATAGGGAACTCCGGTGACTGGAATTGTATGGGATTGTACTTCTCTTATCCCACAATCTTCTTAATCATTATTGAATCACTAATTTAAAGAAAGCAAGAGAAAAAAATCTATAAAAACAAAGAAGCACACTATCCGCTAGGTGCCTTCTTAGTAACTTTCTGAGGCTCTACATCCATTCTGTAGTATATTTAGGAAAGAGTTTAGCCCAGCTAGCTTAACACAAATACTAAAGAAAACATGTTCTCTATACACTTGTTGAGGGAGGAACATTGATTGTTTTTTTTCTATTTTTATTAGTGATTTAATAATGAGTCTGTTCTGTTGTTATTGTTGAGTCATATGATTTGTTTATTATCACTTGTTATCCATTTCTTGTCAGTTGTGTGACATCCAGGTATCTTCTGCCAAATTCTGGGTTACCTTTGTGTGTGTGTGTGTGTGTGTCTGTTTATTTTAGAAGAAGCTGTTAAATTCGTAGAAGCCGATATATTTGATGTAATCCCAGTAATTTTTTTAAAAAATATTTTATTTTCTCTTTTGTTGTCCTTGTTGTTTTTTGTTGTTGTTGTAGTTATTATTGTTATTGATGTTGTCATTGTTAGATAGGACAGAGAGAAATGGAGAGAGGAGGGGAAGACAGAGAGGGGCAGAGAAAGACACCTGCAGACCTGCTTCACCGCTTGTGAAGCAACTCCCCTGCAGGTGGGGAGCCGGGGGCTCGAACCAGGATCCTTATGCCGACCTTGTGCTTTGTGCCACCTGCGCTGAACCCGCTGAGCTACAGCCCAACTCCCTTATATATTTGATGTAGTCTCAGTAATTTATCCTTGTTTTACTTTTGCTTACTCATAGCAATGAGTCTCCAAATAGAGCCTGATGTTAAATTGTGGATGTTTTTCACCAATGTTTTCTCTATATTTTTTTGGTCTCAGTTCCAATCACCAGATCTTTGACCCATTTTGAGTTAATTTGGCATATGGTGTTAATTGCTGGTGGAGTTTCATTTTTCTCCAATTGACTACCCAGCCTCAGCTATTGAACAGGACTTCTTTCCCCCCCACTGAAAAGGTTTTAGTCCTTTATTATGTATGCACATGTGGGTTTATTTTCCCTTTCTGCCCTTGCTTTTTATTGTTATAGTTATTATTGTTGTTGTTGTTATTGATGTCATCATTGTTAGATAGGACAGAGAGAAATGGAGAGAGGAGGGGAAGACAGAGAGGCGGAGAGAAAGATAGACACCTGCAGACCTGCTTCACCACCTGTGAAGTGACCCCCCCTGCAGCCTCTCTCCATTTCTCTCTGTCCTATCCAATGACAACGATGATATCAACAACAGTAACTTCAACAATAAAAATAATAATAATAATAATCCCAGGCATTAGTAAGCTCTAAAAGACATGAGCCTATGATTCAGAAATGTGAAATTTGGTATGTATGGAACAGGTTTCCAAAAATTCTGACATCGTAAGGAAAGAGATGCTTGCTAACAGGCATGTACAAGACAGACTGAGAACACAACCAAATTTACACTGAAGTTCATAAAATTTAAACAGAGACACACATGACCTCGGCTGATTCCAGAACTGCCCAGGTGAGGCCTCAGCAAGGGGCTAATGTGAGCCTTGAACAAAAAATAGAGATCATATAAGTACAGAATTATAGGATAAATTTTATTATATCAATAAACAGAAAAATACAACAAATGACTATATACCAATATATGACACTATTAATAGGATAACGGGGCCTGTAAAGGGCCAGAGCAGTGTTGGTGACTGGTGCATTGTGGGTGGCCCTGTCCCCAGAGCCCATCAGAAACTCAGCGTTAGGCTCCGGGGCAGTCTGGGTCAATACAGGTGGCTGTGTCGGAGCCCTGTGCCGATGAATGAACATGGAGCACTGCGTAGTGCTTTCCATGTTACGGAAGGTAGTGTTGTCCTCACTCCTCTGCTCCACAGCCACTGACAGACTCTTGTTCTTGTCTCTGTCAATAGAGCTGCCCAGGGTCCAGGTAGAGTCACCCCCAGCACAGAGACCTATGAACATAGCAGTGGGTTTAGCAATGGACAAAGGAGGAGCCTCAGGGAGCAGAGCAGAGGCAGTGAGAGGATGAAGGGCTTGGAGAACCAAGGGGCTGAGGGTCCACTTCCTCACTGATACCATTGTAGAGGGATAGAAGGGGAGAGCAAACCCAGTCTTAAGTCTAGGAGACACGATCCCGGCATATTAGCAGGAAAATGTTTAATGAGGAGTTGAGGTATGTGACCTTATGTTTTACTGAACTTAATATTTATAACTGGAATCCAGATAAATTCAATATGGAGTCTCAGCAGAGAGAACGCCTTGAGGAAGAATGCCACATCTCTTTACTCTCACTCTACACCCAGAGAGCCCTCTGAGGCTGAGCACAGGCAGCAGCAGAGAAACAGTCCTGTGTCACCCTGTCAGGCCTGGTCCTTCTGTGCTGGGCATTATTTAGAGGAAGAGTTCTTGTTCCCTCAGTGACCAAACAAGAGAGATGCTCTATCCATGGGGGCTGAGTGGGATGACTAAACAGGCTAGCTTATTAAAATGATCTGTCATCAGTGTTTAGGCAAGATTTATTTTATGAATACCTCAGGGTTGATGGGGTATGAATACAACCTTGAAAGTGTAAGTCAGTTCTTCTGGATTCGCATTATCATATTAAAAATATTTTAATCCATTCTATTCTGATCCAAAAAAATGCCAGCTAGGCCTTTTCTTATAAGGCACAAAGATTGGTGGGAGAGTTTTAGCATTATATTGGGGAAGGGGGAGGGACTGGCGAGAACGACCATTTTAAAGACACCTGATAACACATAAACTTTCAGTCTAGTTTCTTGCTCATCTGGGCCTGAAGACGACTTGGGAAATGAGTCTGCTCTGGGGGTGGAATTGAGAGTTTCACTGTAACAGGAACCCCAAGGCTTCTCCAATACAAGCTCAGAATAGAGTCCAGTCCATCCCTGCAACTCTGAGCTGCACTTCAGCTCCACCTCTACCAGAGTCAGTGGAGACGCGCATGGTTTCTGGGGGCTTCTAGGTCCCTGCCAATCCTGCCCTCCCTCCCATGGGATTGGTTTTCAGTGTCATGAGCTTGTTTCTGGAAGGAAGATCTGACCTGGATCAAGGCATACACAGGCACCCAGGGAGTCCCCTCTTCCCTGCTGGTCTTCACATGTGAGGCTGGGGGACTCCTGTGCTTCCTGTGGAAGCTCCTCAGTGGCCGGCATTTGGCCCACTTCATGCTCCTGCAGATGTTTGCCACCTAGATGGAGAGAAGCTTCAGTCTAGGTCCAGGCTGACCATGAAGAGACTCACCTCACTGTAAGTGTGACACACGGGCCTTCTCCTGGACCTTCTGTGCAAAGAAGGCTGTGTCTCTGTGTTTCTGTGTCTCTGAACCTGACAGGAGACCCTGCCCTCGCATGTGCCCAAGAAAAGAGTTGACAAAATAAAGAGGAAGATGCTCTATACATTCCTGTGCCTGGAATGCCATGAATTCCTCATGAGGAAGAGCGCTACAGAGCAAATCTGCCACAGAGAAAGAAGTAGAGAAGCAAGGACTGTCACTGGAGCCTGTTACAGAGCAGTGAGTTGGTTACTGTCTATTGAATGCATGCAGGCCTATTGCTTGTGCTTTTCCCTGTCAGACGGTATTGAAGCGAAGCCAGAAACCATTTACTTTGAGTCTTTGCAGTAAATGTCTCTCTCCAATCAGCCTCTTCTCAGATTGCCCTGACACTCACCTGCAGGTGGCTCTATGGTTTCTTCCAGACTGGAATTCGCATCCTGGAAGAGAAGGAAGGCAGGGTCACAACAAGCCTTTGCAGTGAGCAGTGGAAGAGCACATTTCCAGCAGCTCTGTTTCCCCAGAGAGAGAGCCCTGTGTCCAGGATCAAAGCTACTTCACCCCTGGGGGTGACTGTGGTTTAGAGTCTACACTGTAGATTTAAGTGAATCCTTGGGTTTTCAGTGCATGTTCAGAATGTCCATATATCCTTGTGTTGACAAGGATATATGGATTTCTTCTTGCTTGCTCTCTAGTCTCAGGATATACACACAGGTAATTCCTAGTTGATTAATTTGTAATTAAAAATATCAACTATCTAATCAAATGGTTTGAAAGAAAAAAACGCACATTTTCCCCTACTTGAGGAGAAGCATTGCCTGGTGTATGAAGAAGCAGAAAAGTGTCATCAGTGCTGCAGAATGAAGGCCAACCCTGACATGATGCAGAAGCTCAAATTATGTGAAAGAAGGAATAAGAAAAAAAGGAAAGCAGGCTAGGAGGTGGTGCAGCTGGTTAGGCACACACCTTACCAAGTGCAAGAACCCAGGGCTGAACCCTCACTCCCTACCTGTAGTGGGGAGGACTCCTGAGAGGTGAAGCAGGTCTGCAGGTGTCTATCAATCTTGAGGGGGGAGAGGTGGGTTATGGCGCAACAGGTTAAGCGTACATAGTACAAAGTGCAAGGATCTACATAAGGATCCTGGTTCACGCCCCTGCTCCTGATCTGCATGGGGTTCACTTCACAAGTGGTGAAGCAGATCTGCAGTTTCTCTTTCTCTTTCCTCTATCTTCCCCTCCTCTCTCAATTTCTCTCTTTCCTATAAAAAAAGAAAAATCGAATAAATAGCCATAGGAGCAGTTGATTCATAGTGCAGCAAGAGCCCCAGAGAGAGAGGAGAAAAAGAAAGGAAAGGAGACTTCCGGATCAGAGCTACGAGCAGCAGCATATCGCTTTCTCTCCTCTCCTCCCCTCTCCCTGATCAACTAGGAATACCAAAGGAGACCACCCGGGACTGAACAAGACAGTACTAGAATGACCACAGGTACCCACTAAATCACCGGTGAGTACAAACACGTGTGGCTGGTGACAGAGAGGACAGAGGAGCGAAAGGAGAGATGAAGTGACTACTAACAGTCCAGCAGTTTATCAGTTGAGACACCACCTCCAGTCTGCTCCACGAACAAGGGGACAGCTGAAGGGAGGAGAGGACTCCCCAGAGACTCACCAAGTGCAACTCTGAGTCTCCATTGCTACTGCCCTCAGCATCTGGAGCAGCGACAGGGAGGGACACCAGGGGACAGAGACCTAACCAGGAAACTCAGAAGAAGACCTATACCTGGCATAGCTGAGGGGCTATGAAAATCTCTTTGCATAACCACTGGATTACCTCTGCCACAACCTGCTTTATCTCTTGGTCAGGAGTCAGTTATTAAGCTAAAAAGCCTATTGATATTTTAAAAGCCCTCAGGCTCCCATAGCCTACAGGGAAGGAAAAAAAGAGGCATTTAATCCACTGAGCTCCAACTCAGGGATTAAAAAACTATTGAAAGAACTGTTAACTTCCACCACTGTGAATCCTTTAATTAACTTACTTAGACACAGGTCAATCCAGGCAATAGTGATCAGTAATTTGAAAAGTACTGATAAAGGGAACTCATAACATAATATATAAAATGGTTAAATCAACAAGAAGAAATACTCGAGAATCGAATCAGGACAAGAGTCCAGCTAAATGTCCTCCAGAGGGTGAAGCACAAAATAATGAGTTCAACATCCAAACATTAGCTAAGGAAATAATAACAGGAGTGAGTAAAGAATTTGAAAAAATTGTAATCAGAAAAACAGGAACAACAAATGGGACTATGGAAGAAAATACTGATTATCTCATGGTTATTAGAGAGCGGAAAGCTGAAATTGCTGCGCTAAGAACGCAACTAGCTGAACAAGCTAAAACAGTATCAGAACAGGGCAACAAAATAGATGAACTCCAGAAAACAGTAGACGGCAGAGAGAATAGAACCAATAAGGCTGAAGACAGAATTAGCAAGATTGAGGATGAATTAGAGACAACTAACAAAGAAGTAAGAGATCTCAAAAAGAGATAAATAGATGCTGAAAACAACAACAGAGTCCTATGGCATGACTTCAAAAGAAACAATATATGCATTATTGGCATACCAGAGGAAGAAAGAGCAGGAGAGGAAGAAAGCATTTTCTAGGCCATAATAGTTGAAAACTTCTCTAGTCTAGACAACATCAAAGACATAAAGATTCAAGAAGCCCAGAGGGTCCCAAACAGAATTAACCCAGACTTAAAGACAACAAGACATATCATACTTAGAATGGAAAGGAATAAGGATAAAGAAAGGATCCTGAAGGCTGCAAGGGAAATACAAAGAGTCACCTACAAAGGAAAACCCATAAGATTAGCAGCAGACTTCTCCACACAAACACTACAGGCCAGAAGAGAATGGCAAGATATCTATCGAGTGCTCAATGAGAAAGGCTTTCAACCAAGAATACTATATCCTGCTAAAATGTCATTCAGACTAGATGGAGGCATCAAAACCTTCTCAGACAAGCAATAGTTGAAGGAAGCAACTATCAACAAGCCTGCCCTGAAAGAAGTTCTGAAAGGTCTCCTATAAACAATCAGACCACCACAAATAGGACATATATCAAAACACTCTAAAACTCTACAAGAATGGCGTTAAAATATCTTCAATATTTGATATCAATAAATGCCAATGGCCTGAATTCACCTATTAAAAGACACAGAGTAGGAAGATGGATCAGAAAACACAACCCAACAATATGCTGTCTACTGGAAACCCACCAAACTCAACAAGACAAACACAGACTTAAAGTGAAAGGATGGAAAACTATAATACAAGCCAATGGCCCAGAAAAAAGCGCAGGAACAGCTATATTCATATCTGACACGATAGACTTTAAAATAGATAAGATTTAAAAAGATAGGAATGGACACTACTTAATGCTCAGAGGATCAGTCAATCAAGAGGACTGAACAATTATTAACATCTATGCAACCAATGAGAAGCCATCTAAATACATCAAACTTCTACTGAAAGAGCTACAGCAATATATTAACAGCAACACAATCATAGTAGGGGACTTCAACACCCCATTCTCTCAACTTGACAGATCATCCAGGCAGAAAATCAATAAAGACATAAGGGAGCTAAATGAAGAGATAGATAAACTAGAACTATTGGACATTTGAAGAGTCATTCATCCCAAGAAACTGGAATACACATTTTACTCAAATCCACATGGGTCATTGTCAAGGATAGACCATACATTAGGCCACAAAGACAGCATCATCCAATTCAAGAGCATTGAAATCATACCAAGCATCTTCTCAGACCACAGTGGAATTAAACTATAGCCATAGCAATCAGGCAGGAGCAAGGAATTAAAGGGATAAAGATTGGAAGAGAAGAAGTCAAACTCTACTTATTTGCAGATGACATAATAGTTAACATGGAAAAACCTAAGGAATCCAGCAAGAAGCTTTTGGAAATCATCAGGCAATACAGTAAGGTGTCAGGCTATAAAATTAACATCCAAAAGTCAGTGGCATTCCTCTATGCAAACACTAAGTTAGAAGAAATTGAAATCCAGAAATCAATTCCTTTTCCTATAGCAACAAAAACAATAAAATATCTAGGAGTAAATCTACCCAAAGAAGTGAAAGACTTGTATACTGAAAATTATGAGTCACTACTCAAAGAAATTGAAAAAGACACAAAGAAGTGGAAAGATATTCCATGTTCATGGGTTGGAAGAATTAACATCATCAAAATGAATATATTACCCAGAGCCATCTACATTTTAATGCTATCCCTATCAAGATCCCAAGCACATTTTTAGGAGAATAGAAAAAAATGCTACAAATGTTTATCTGGAACCAGAAAAGAACTAGAATTGCCAAAACAATCTTGAGAAAAAAGAACAGAACTTGAGTCACCACACATCCAGATTTCAAACTGTATTATAGGGCCATTGTCATCAAAACTGCTTGGTACTCGAACATGAATAGACACACTGGACAGTGAAATAGAATTGAGAGCCCAGAAATGAGGCCCCACACCTATGGACATCTAATCTTTGACAAAGATGCCCAGACTATTAAATGAGGAAAACAGAGTCTCTTCATCAAATGGTGTTGGAAACAATGGGTTGAAACATGTAGACGAATGAAACTGAATCATTGTATTTCACCAAATACAAAAGTCAATTCCAAGTGGATCAAGGATTTGGAGGTTAGATCACAAACTATCAGATACTTAGAGGAAAATATTGGCAGAACTCTTTTCCACATACATTTTAAAGACATTTTCAATGAAACGAATCCAATTACAAAGAAGACTACGGCAAGTATAAACCTATGGGACTACATCAAATTAAAAAGCTTCTTCACAGCAAAAGAAACCACTACCCAAATCAAGAGATGTCTCACAGAATGGGAGAAGATCTTTACATGCCATACATCAGATAAGAATTTAATAACAACCATATATAAAGAGCTTGCCAGACTCAAAAACAAGTCAACAAATAACCCCATCCAAAAATGGGGGAAGGACTTGGACAGAATATTCACCACAGAAGAGATCCAAAAGGCCAAGAAACACATGGAAAAATGCTCCAAGTCTCTGATTGTCAGAGAAATGCAAATCAAGACAACAATGAGGTATCACTTCACTCCTGTGAGAATGTCATACATCAGAAAAGGTAACAGTAGCAAATGCTGGAGAGGGTGTGGGCTCAAAGGAACCCTCCTACACTGCTGGTGGGAATGTCAATTGGTCCAACCTCTATGGAGAACAGTCTGGAGAACTCTCCGAAGGCTAGAAATGGACCTACCCTGCAATTCCTCTCCTGGGGATATATCCTAAGGAACCCAACACATCCATCAAAAAAGATCTGTGTACACATATGTTCTTGGCAGCACAATTTGTAATAGCCAAAACCTGGAAGCAACCCAGGTGTCCAACAACAGATGAGTGGCTGAGCAAGTTGTGGTATCTATATACAATGGAAGACTACTCAGCTGTAAAAAATGGTGACTTCACCGTTTTCAGCCGAACTTGGATGGACCTTGAAAAATTCATGTTATGGGAAATAAGTCAGAAGCAGAAGGATGAATATGGGATGATCTCACTCTCAGGCAGAAGTTGAAAAACAAGATCAGAAACGAAAACACATGTAGAACCCGAAATGTAATTGGCATATTACACCAAAGTAAAATACTCTGGGGTGGGTGGGTGGGGAGAATACATGTCCATGAAGGATGATAAATGACATAGTGGGGGTTGTATTGTTCAATGGGAAACTGGGGAATGTTATGCATGTACAAACTATTGTATTTACTGTGGAATGTAAAACATTCATTCCCCAATAAAGAAATAAATTACTAAAAAAAAAAAAAAAAGAAAGGAAAGGAAAGGAAAAGAAAATTGAGGTCAGTATTTTCTCTTGACTTGAAAGGGCCATCCCTAAATTGGGTTTGGTGTACTGCACCGAAGTAAAGGACTAGGGTGAGTGGTCTTTCAGGTCCTGGTGCATGATGGGGGAGGAGGAGCTGGGCTGGGGGTGAGAGTGTTTTGCAGAAAACTGAGAAAATATACATATGTGTCAACAACTGTTTACTGTTTACTGTAAACCAGTAATACCCCCTTGAATAAAAAGTAAACAAAAATCCTTTCCAGGGATAAATTATCTACAGAAAAGAATGCAAACCACTTTGTATATGCAAGAGTTAATTGGAAAAAGAAATCCATGCTAATCAAAAAGCTGCCTCGTGAAAATTATTTGGTGCAAGAGACATCAAGGATAGATATTAGGGGAAATCTGAAAAAAACGGTAACTTTCCAGATGCAATGTTCTTTCCAAGTTTGTCATGTGACCACCAAGGATTGTTGCGTATAGTCCCAGCTTCCTTTTCTGTGTATACACAGACCTGTGTGTCTGTAGAAAAATACACTTTTCTGTCTGGTACATTCTGGGTTCTTCCCTCATATCTAGACCTCTTTCTGTCCAAGGCAGGAGCTTGGAGTGTAAGTTCTAGTCTTAGAAATACTTACAGTGATGTCTTCCACCTGCTTTCGGGAGGTGTTCTGGATGCCCAGAATCTCATTCTGAATGTTGCTAATCAAGTCCACAGTGACCCAAAACAGAAGAATATCTGTTAGATTATTTTCAAGTCAGCTTACATTTTGACTAGTCACTTCAGTCTTTTTCACTACATTTTTAAGATATTAACATACTCAGCAAGATCTAATGAAGAGATATGCAAATGTATTTCTGGAAAATGAGAGCAATCCTAGAAAACATATCTATGTTGTCAGCTCTCTGACATCAGGCCTACAGATCCCGTCCTCACAGCTTTCCTGCCTGGAGTCCAGGCCAGAACCTCCCTGGGCTGTAGGGCTGGCAGGTGCATTTGCTTTGAGAACCACCCCACAGAGAAACCTGCCCTTAAGTCTGGGCAGGTGAATACATGGTCCAGGGTGATGTTAGCTCCCATCACAGCGTGGAGAGAAGGGGGAGGAGAGGGAGGGGCCCTGACTGCTAGGACTCTGCATTCTGAGAACTTGAAGATTTGAAATACCATGGCCTGGGAGGTGTCACAAAGGAAAAAGGATGCAAGCATGAGATCCTAGTTCAATCCCTGGAAGCACGTGTACCAGAGTGATGTCTGGTTCTTTCTCTCTCTTCCCCTGTCTTTCTAATTAATAAAATAAAGTCTTAGAAAAAGATTTGAAATACCTGAACTAAGGACATACCTATGAAGCTCATTGTACCATTGCTCCATTTTCGTAACTGAACTGAAATCCAAGAGAAGGGGAGAAAAGAAGATAAAATGCACAAAATTCACACAAACATATTGTGAGTACTTCCCCCCACCAATAAAAAGTTAACAAAAAGTAAAATAAAGGTATCCCTTCCAGGGGTAAATTATCTACAGGAAACAAAAAAAATCTTCAACATGTAAACATCAACATCAGGTTGTTATTGGTGGGACTGTGTGAGTCAGGAGGTCTGTCCTGCTCACTGGGTGGTGAGAGGCCCAGCTCTCTGACAGATAGTTTGCTGAGTTGGCAAAGAAATCTTCTAGATGGAGAGGAAATTGGGTTTGGGGTCAGGTGGTGGTGCCAGTGGTTAACTGCACATGTTACCATGCATAAGGACCCAGGTTCAAGCCCCTGGTCCCCACCTGCAGAGGGCTTAGAAGCTGCATGTGTTTGCTTGAATCAGAGCCATTGGGGGACAGTTGAGAGCACACAGCTGTCCTTGTGGGGGTCAGAGCACGTGTGGCTAATAGACCCCCAGATGGAGCTGTGCTCCCCCCGAGATCCATGAGGAGACAGGGTCAGGCTGCAGTCTTACCGAAAAGAGACCACGAAGATGCGGTCTTTCCAGCCCAAGACCAGTGATGTTCGGGCTTTCTTTCCTTTCCTCTTGTTGAATGTCACTGACATGTCCCGCAGGGTCAACGTGTACTTGATTCTGCAGTCACTCTTCAACCTGGAGAGGGAACAGAGCAGAGAGCAGTCAGCTGGCATCTCCAGCATTCTGGGAGCAGCTGGGTTTCTCCTGGGGAGATGGTGGGTGTGTTTCTGTGGCTCCTTCCCCTCTGAGCTGAGCCTTGAGAGCACAGCAGAGGGAGGGCTGGGGCCTGAGTTCTGTGTACTGACTGGAGCCGAGCCCAGGATGTCCCTGAACACTCCTTACCAGTGGGAGGAAAGCAGCCATTTTCCTGAACATTGTAGAACTATTAGATACCCCCCTATATTTATGAGCTCGCTAAGAGAACCTTTCACTCATTTAGCATCTTTCCTGTTGCTTACTTATTAGCCATAATAAGTAATATGATCCATGATCATATTTCCCTTATTAATTGTATGGAAATTTCAATGAGCTTATTAGTTAATTATTGTCATCCTGAAAGTACTTGAGGATACTAATGAAATAAATCATGCATTACAATGTTAGTTAAACATATTTTCCATGAGACCCAAACAAGTTGAATTTTCAATATCTGTTTTTTTTTTAGTTGCCACTGGGGTTATTCTGTGGCTTAGTGGCTACATGATGAATCCACTGTTCTTGTGGGTCATTTTCCTGTTTTTTGTTTTGTTTTGTTTTTTTAATAGGACTGAGAGAAATAAGATGGTAAGATGACTGAGTGGAAGACAGGAATGAAACCTACAGCACTGCTAACTGCTCATGAATCTTTCCCTCTGCAGATGGGGAGTGGGGATTGAACCTGGGTCTTAGGCCATGGATGCTCAACCAGGTGAGCCACCACCACCCAGCCACCCAGTCTCAGTTTCTCAGAGTTTTTCATGCCTTTAAAGCTTAAGTTATTTAAAATTTACTTTCATAAATTTGTATTCATAATTATACATATACATATCTGTCAACATGTTATGTTATGTTATGTTTTTATGTTCTGGCAAAACATAAAAAGCTGCTTAAGTACTGTGCCCACCTAAAACCAGGCAGAGGCTCATGTACCATGAGAAGGACCATGGACAGGAGCAAAGGGAACTGCACGGTGGGAGCTGTCACTGGGTGTCTCTCCTCTCTGTTCCCTTCCCCATCTCCTTCTTTGTCTCTCAGGTACTTTAAAAGAAATTTGAGGGTGGTGTATAAACACTATAATGGTTATGAAAAGATACTCTCATGCCTGAGGCTCCAAAGTCCTAGGTTCAATCCTCTGCACCCCAAATGCCAGAGCTGAGCAGTGCTCTGGTTAAAAAAAAAATTGAGGAGGACTTTGCTCAACAGTGTAGTCCACTCACTGAATTCATTGCCTCGTGTCACACAGGATAAATTCAGTTAATAAACCACTCATTCCCTCAGTCCCTGGTCCCTGTCACCATGTGCAGTCTGTGATTGCAAACACTTTGCAGAAATTTAGTGTGAGTGTCTGTGAGTCCTGGGAAGCAGGGACGGGCTATGGCTTGTCCTGTCTCCCTGGGGCCGAGCTGGAAGGGCAGACATGTGAAGGAAGAGCAAGCTGTGGGAGGGTCCTCCAGTCTGGGGGCCCCCTGGCCTCTGACTATGCATCTCTCCTTCAGCCTCTCCACCCTGGCTGCCTTTCCCCAGAACTTGGGGCCCTGCCCAGTCTCCCTGCTTCCCCTCTGCTGCCTGCCCAGTGCTGGACAGAAACCTTGCAGAAAAGCCACCTCTTCTGTCCTCAGGGCAGCAGAGAAGAGGCATCTGTGGAGTCAGGAGCAGGGGGAACAGGTACGCACTTTGTGTTGGAGATGAGCAGCACGTTGGAATATAAGATCAGTTGCCTTTTCTGCCACCTCCGACCCTTCTGGAATTTGCCAAGGCCTGCGAACTGGATGTGGCCTCGAGGCACCTCTGGGATGTTCTCCTCTTCCGGGCCGCTCTCCTCCACAGCAGAACTGCAACACAGCAGACCCACAGGGCAGCCTGTCAATGGGGAGGCTGGACACAAGGACTCCTGCTGATGCCAGCACTCACAAGCATTGCAGAGGAGTCTCAGTTCCCCAGAAGGACTCAGCACCCTGATTCAGGAGTCCTGAACTAGACAGAGGTCCTGTGAGAGTTGAGGTCACTCAGGGCCAGTGGAGATGGAGGGCAGCTTGAAGGACAGGACACAGGGGCTGTCACTTTAGTGTCAGGGGACAAGGAATCAGCAGAGTCTGGGGACCTGGTAGAAAGGAGACTCTAAGAGGGAGTGAGGGTGAGCGAGGGTATTGGGGTCCTGGTGCTTGGTGCTGGGAGAGGAGCTGAGTAGGGAGGAGAGTGTTCTGCAGACACCTCTCACTGAATGATGAGAAATCTTACCCCATGTCAACAAACTGCACTGTAGTGAATTAGTCCCTCCACTAAATGATAAAAGGGGTGAGGGAACAGTTAGAGGACAAAGGAGAGATGACAAATGTTTCAAACAACTAACTCCGGTCCACAGTACAGTGTCTAGATGAACTGAAAATCATGTAGCCCCAAGTGTTACCCCCAGTTTTGCATATGCCAATGACTCTCTGGCTGTCTCCTTCCTCTCCCTCTTCTCCTTCCTCTTCCTCTTCCTTTCCCCATCTCCTTAACCCCTTCACTTTCTCTTACTTCTGCTTCTGACTCTCACTCTCAATAATAATAATAATAATAATAAAATGTAAACAGATATATGACCTTATAGAAGTCAAATTACAGATTACATGACATCCAAGAATGTGAAGGGGTCCTTCCACTGTGGTCTCAGGTTAACATACACCCTTAGATAACAGGATTCTGGAAAACTGACTCTAATCTTAACTCAGTCATCACTTTAGGGTTGAGGGGGGCAGGAATCCCAGATCAGCAGATAATAAATCCAACGTCCAAATGTTTCTCAACTCAAGGAAGTACTAAGCTATTCGTGGCTGTGCCCTGAGTAAGCCCACAGGACTCTGATCCTAGCAGGTCAAGTCTGCTCTCTGGCATCAGCAGGAGGGAATCTCATGAGCACAGGTAACCATTCATGAGACCAGGGCTGAACCTGAGGCTTCTGTCAGTGGGCATCACACAGAGCACGTCCTGGGACTGCTCTCCTCCTGCTCTGTCGGTTACACAGGGCATGTGAACAGACTCTACCTGAAGCAGGACAGACAGCCCAGACACTCTGAAAGCCTCGAAGACTTTCTGGTAGATGCAGACATCCTCTATTCTTCACTCCTTGACGCTAAAGAGAGAGCTGGACACAGCACTACTTGCACTGTCAGCTCAGTCTCCAAGACTGAAGATTCCGCTGTAGCCAGGGCCACTGGGCTGTGATGTCATCAGTCAAAGGTCAGATCATTACTGAACAGCTGAAAGCATGATTCCCTGAAGCAATTTGTATCTTCAGCTTTGAGTTTTTCATTAGTCCTTTGGAATTTTGTTCTGGTAACTATAGATACCCATGCATTGATTAGAAACAATAGAGATGCCACAAGCCTTGCCCCCATTTCACACAGTGGTGATATAATTATATAATCCTAAACAGAGTAAATATCATGGCAGGATATTCACATGGATGCTGTCAGAGACACACTATTTCCAGGAGCATCCAGTGTGTGTGTGTGTGTGTGTGTGTGTGTGTGAAGGGAATGTCACTTGGAAAATCAAATGTCAAATGAGTTGTGGACATTCTTTGATGACCTTCAACTGTAGTGTACAAAGTATACATCCAAGTAACCATTAGAGGACTGGATGTAGCTTAGAATAGACCTCTTAGGTTTTTTAAAAATTTATTTATTTTCCCTTTTGTTGCCCTTGTTTTTTGTTGTTGTTGATATAGTTATTGTTGATATTGATGTACTTGTTGTTAGATAGGACAGAAAGAAATGGAGAGGCGGGGAAGACAGACGCGGGGGGAGAAAGATAGACACCTGTAAACCTGCTTTGCCACCTGGCCTGTGAAGCGACCCCCCTGCAGGTGGGGAGCTGGGGCCTCGAGCCTGGATCCTTATGCTTCAGAACATGTGTGCTTAACCCGCTGCGCTACTGCCCGACTCCCAGTTTTGTTTTTTAAAGAATTTCTTTATTCATTAGAATGATAGGAGGAAAGAGAGAAAGAACCAGCCATCACAGTCACAGGTACATGGGCTGCCTGGATTAAACTCGGGGCCTCATGGTTGAGAATCCAGTGCATTATCCACTGCGCCACTTCCTGGACCACAATCCCTTTGCTTTTTCTTTATGCTTTTTTTCCTTTTTATTATGTCTTTTATTTTTTTTTTTTTTAGTAATTATTCTTATTTACAATTCACTGGATAGAGACAGAGACATGAGAAGGAAGGAGGAGATGGAGAAAGACAGAGAGACACCTGCATCACTGTTTCACTGCTCATAAAATTCTTCCCCTTCCGGCAGGGTGGGCGGGAGACCATTGGCTTGGACCCAGCAGCTTATAGCTAGTGCTCTCAACCAAGTAACCTCCTCCACTACTTCTTGTCTTAAACAGCTCTGGTAAGATGCACTCCATCTGATCACAGACAAGAAACATACAGATTAACATCAATGAGAGAATCACTACTCAGATCAATCAGGGTGTTGAGCCCCAGACAGGTGTATTTGTGTCTGTGTCTGCTTGTATGGGAGAGGGGTGGGGAGAAGCCTGTTCTCACTGTCCTGCTGCATCGTCTGAGTGCTGGACCAGGCTGAGGGGTTCCTCAGACTTCTATTTATTTCTTAGCTTTCCTTAGTATCTTATAAACTCAAAGAAAATACGACATTCTTAATAATGATGTGATGTTTGAACAATGCTTTTGCTTACTCCATCCAGGAAAAACGAGACAGATGTTTGTCTTATGCCATAAAGAATGATTAGAAGATTAAGGAGGAAATGGATCACATATCCTAGATTTCCTCATGCTGCTGTCACACAGGTCAGGCACAGTCAGGTGGCCGTGATTTCACTCAGTTCCCTGGGCTGTCAGAGACTCAATGGAACTTCACCTCCAAAAGGTTCAAGCAGTTTTGCTTTAGCTGCAGCTTTGGGATTCAGCCACCTGAGGGCACTCATACCCTACACATGGCAGCAAAGTGAACAAAAATCACTCAGTTTTCTTCAAGTACTTAGAAACTGGATTCTTCTAATAGACCAGTCACATATTTTAATTGTGAATGATCAAACTTATGACAGTGCATAATGCTGAATAAGAATCAGAAATTGAAAGTACATGTAGATTGATATTAACAGTCAGCTAGAGGCATTCAGCAATTTGCTTTTTTTTATTTAAGAAAGGATAAATTAACAAAACCATAGGGTAGGAGGGGTAGAACTCCACAGAATGAACAAAAATCACTCAGTTTTATTCAAGTACTTAGAAACTGGATTCTTCTAATAGACCAGTCACATATTTTAATTGTGAAAGATCAAACTTATGACAGTGCATAATGCTGAATAAGAATCAGAAATTGAAAGTACATGTAGATTGATATTAACAGT
This sequence comes from Erinaceus europaeus, assembly GCF_950295315.1. Lineage (NCBI taxonomy): Eukaryota > Metazoa > Chordata > Mammalia > Eulipotyphla > Erinaceidae > Erinaceus > Erinaceus europaeus. The sequence continues at coordinate 185,272,958 of NC_080163.1, forward strand.
CAGCTAGAGGCATTTAGCAATTTTCTATTTCATTTTATTGTATTTGTTATTGGATAGAGACAGAGAGGAATTGAGAGAAGAGGAGGAGATAGAGAGCGAGAGAGACAGAGAGACACCTGCAGCTCTACTTCACCACTTGTGAAGCTTTCCCCCTGTAGGTGGGGACCGGGGGCTTGTACCCCAGTCCTTGCACACTGTAGTGTGTGTGTGCTTAACCAGGTGCACCACCACCTGGCCCCCCAGCAGCATTTTGTAAGATGATTCTTTCCATGGTTTATGTTTTAGAAGAATTTAGAAATTATTCCATACTTTAGCAATGTATTTGGATCTAAATTTACACAACCCTTTTTATGTCTCCAAAATTAACTAGCACAGTAGTTTGACTTTCCTTAGGACGTTTAGAGTCAATTCTTTTCTTTGTGTCCAGGGTTATAACTGCTGGGGCTCAGTGTAGGCAATAGGACTTCACTGAAGCCATCAGCTCCCCCCCTTTTTTTTTTGATAGGACAGAAAGAAATTGAGAAGGATGGGGATATAGAAAATGAGAGAGAAAGACAGACATCTGCAGACCTGCTTTTCCACTTGTGAAGTGTCCTGCTGCAGGTGAGTAGTGGTGGTTCAGACCTCAGTCCTTGTGTTGAGTTCTTGCACATAGTACTACATGTACTTAACTGGGTGTACCACTCCCCACCCCAAAATGAAACTATTAGATGGACAACTTTTTATCCAGTGTCCTAGGGAAACATTAATAAGTGATCTTTTACTTATTTATTTGTGATTAACATAATCATTTGAATAATAACTGTGGCTCATACATTTTGGACAAAGAATAAAACAGACATTTCTTCATAAAATAGTTCTGTCTGCAAAGGAGATTCTGCAGATGAGAGAGAGGGAAAGAATCCAGCAGGAGGCAGTATTTTTTGGCCTCATGTTTCAAGATTGAGCCCCAGGGGGTGGTCAGCTTCTAACAGCCAACTACAGAGAAAACTCCATAGGGGCGCTGCGTGGTGGCTCACCCTGAGGAGAGCACATGTTTTCCTGCCCAAGGACTGGGGTACAAGCCCCTCAATTTCTCTCTGTTCTTACAACTATAATAAATAAAGTTAAAATAAAAATTTTTAAAGAGATAAATATAGGGCATCTACTCAACATATGCTGTGCTAGGGTCCAACCTGGGACCTCAGGATTGAATTTTGTGTCTATGTGCTAAGTCATCTGCCCAAGCATAGCAAAGATCTGTGCATCTCACTTCTTCTCCTCCTTCTCCTCCTCCTCCTTCTTCTCCTGTTTGTTGTTTTCTCCTTCTTCTTTCTTCTCTCTCTCTCTCTCTCTCTCTCTCCTTCTCTCTCTCGCTTCTTCAGGGATTTAACAGAGCTTTACAAAATTACAAGGTTTCAGGAGTATAATTTCAGCTCATACATGGTAACTGTATATCACCACAACTGCCATCAAAGTTCTGTGACACCCCCCCCACAAAAAAAAAGCATGGTTGTCATAAAGTCCAAGAGAGCATTTAGTCACTATAGTTTGTTTGTTCCTTTGCCTCCAGGGTTATCGCTGGGACTCATGCCAGCACTATGAATCCACTGCTCCTGGCAGACATTTTTTCACTTTTTTGGATAGGACAGAGGGAGAAAGACAGACATCTGCTGACCTGCTTCACCACTGTGAAGTGATCCTCCTGCAGGTGGGGAGCCTGGGGTAACTATAGGTTTTAAAAGTTTATTTCAGTCAAACATATCCCAAATATGAGTGAAATAATCTGGTAGTTGTCTTTCAGCTCTTTACTTAAGAGACTCAGCATAATTACCTCCAGAGCCAAACATTTTGTTCCCAGTGATACACTGTCATCTTTGTTGATAGCAGAGCAGTGTTCCATTGACTATATACCCCCATAACCTCTTTATCCAGTCACCTGGTACTGGCTGTTAGTTTGCTTTCCTGCTTTGGCTAGTGTAAACAGTGTAGCTGAGAACATGGGGCTCAGATATCTTTGAGAATTAGTGCTTCATGGCTTTGGATATACATCTAGGGGTAGGATTGCTGGATCTTAAGGCACTTCCATTTGTATTTGTTTGCGAACCCTCCATGCAGTTTTCCAAAGGGGCTGCGCCAGTTTGCATTTCCACCAGCAGTGTCTCATGGCTCCCTGTCTCCACACCTTCCCTGACACAGGGCCTCAAGGGTTTGCTGATGTGGCCCATCCTCAGATGTCTGAGCTGGAGGCTCACTGTGGTCTGAATCTGCATTTGCACATGTCCCTGTAATGGGCTGGGGAGTCAGCAGAATTGTTCTGCCAATGACTCAGAAGCCTGAGGCTCTGAGCTCCCTGGTCCTGTTTCAGCCCCAGAATCAGCCAGAGCAGAGCATCCAGTGAGCATCTGAGAAAAAAATCTAAGGCCCCTGTAACCTCTGAGGTCGTGACCTCTGGTGTCTTCCTGGCCCTTGACTTGGGCCAGTACTGTTTCTCTCAGTCCCTCTCTCTCCTCCTCTCACTCTTCTTCTGACTGTCTCTATAATAAATAATAATAATGATAATGATAATGAAAAGGAAACTGGCCACTGGGTGGAATAAATTCATCACGCTGGCACAGATCCAGATCCATAGATAGAACACCTGTGGTTAAAAATAAATAAATAAACATTAAAAATGTTTTTAAATTTTATAAAATCAAACTTCACATGACAATTAAATAAAATGTTTTATATTGATGTGCTACCAATACAATGAAATAGTAGGATGAAGTCTGTGTAGGAAATTATTTCTTCCACCAACTAGGTTGTTGGGCCTATGGATCAAAGACCTTAAGGCTGTTTAATTTTTTTTTTGCTCCTGTTCTTTTTGGCATCACTGGGGCTTCACTGTCTATGCCAGTTTCTTCCACACAGAGACACAGAGAGGGGAAAGCTCTCAGCACTGTCGTCTTCTACAGCGTGGTGAGGCCCAAGCCTGAGCCCAGGTGGTGCACAGGGCAACGCGGGCAACTGTCTGGCTCGGCCATCTTGCTGAAGGGTCTTTCCTACCTCTGTTATAGCTTTTACCTCATTTTATAACATTTCAACATACTCACTGTTTAGTATAAGACAGTTTCCAGATTTAAATTTTTTTTATTAATTAATGAGAAAGATAGGAGGAGAAAGAGAAAGAACCAGATATCACTTTGGTACATGTGCTGCCAGGGACTGAACTCAGGACCTCATGCCTCACAGTCCAGTGCTTTATCCACTGCACCATCTCCAGGACCACCAGATTTTTAGCTTCCGAGATCAGACAAGATCGGCCATGTTCTGGGTGTGATGGCCGTAGACACCACCAGAATTTTAAAATGTATTCATTCACTTAACTTTCACCACTGAGTAAATCCTCCTACTTTATATCCACTCATTCAAAAATATACATTGAACAGGTTTTCTGATGCAGAACAGTATATGGCAAGACCAGGACAAATGAAACAAAGTCAGGACACTTTTGAAATGAGAAATTATTACTACTATTGTTATCTTTATTTATTGGATAGAGACAGCCAGAAATCTTGAAGGTAGGGGGTAATAGAGAGTTAGAGAGATGGAGAGACACCTGCAGCCCTGCTTCACCACTTGTAAAACCTTCCTCCTGCAGGTGAGAACCGGAGGCTCAAACCCTGGTCCATCAGAGCCATCACAGCCACCCATCCTGGGGCCCAGCCTCTCCCTGGGCCAAGTCCCTCATGACAGCAGGGCTGCACTGCAGGTCTGTGGACTGAACAAGGGAGAGGATGCTGAGGAACTCTGTTAATAATCAACGACTGAAGCTCAGGTGGGTGGAGGAGGAAAGGAGCCTTTTATTCCTGCTTGGACCAGGAGCTCAGATCTTTTTGATGAGGCTGGCACAGGACAGAGGGGCAGCGCAAGATTATATGGGGTGCAGGCTGGAGAGCAAAAAGCATCATCCCAGAAGCAGAGGCTGCAGGTTAAGGATTGGGACTTGGACCCCATGCTCAGGGTCTGGTTGCCTTAGTTACTGTTATCTTTCCTGCAGAGCAGTGCCAGGGAAAGTTGAGCCTCCACATAAGAGATCCCACTGGGGGGGTGGGACCTCTAGGAAGCAGGAGCTAGTGGGGTTACAGAAGCGCCATCTCAGTAAAGATTCAGCCGGCCTTCACCGCCTCCACCTGTCGTCCCTTGCTCACCCCGTGAAGGCCAGCCTGCACTACACACCTGCACTGCCTCAGACCTTCTACACTTCCTGACCCTTTACTACAGTTTCACTTTTTAATTTATTTTAATTTCTTTATTGGGGGATTAATGTTTTGCATTTGACAGTAAATACAATAATTTGTACATGCATAACATTTCTCAGTTTTCCACATATCAATACAACCCCACCAGGTCCTCTGTCATCCTTTTTGGACCTGTATAGAGGGTGATAATTTTTTTTATTTCTTCATTGGGGAATTAATGTTTTACATTGGATGGTAAATACAATAGTTCGTACATGCATAACATTTCCCAGTTTTCCATATAACAATACATCCCCCACTAGGTCCTCTGTCATCCTTCTTGGATCTGTATTCTCCCCACCCACCCAGCCCAGAGTCTTTTACTTTGGTGTAATATGCGAATTCCAGTTCAGGTTCTACTTGTGTTTTCTCTTCTGATCTTGTTTTTCAACTTCTGTCTGAGAGTGAGATCATCCCATATTCATCCTTCTGTTTCTGCCTTATTTCACTTACCAAGAATTTTTCAAGATCCATCCAAGATCGGCTGAAAACAGTAAAGTCGCCATTTTTTATAGCTGAGTAGTATTCCATTGTGTATATAGACCACAACTTGCTCAGCCACTCATCCGTTGTTGGACACCTGGGTTGCTTCCAGATTTTGACTGTTACAAATTGTGCTGCCAAGAACATGTGTACACAGATCATTTTGGATGGGTGTGTTGGGTTCCTTAGGATATATCCCTAGGAGAGGAATTACAGGGTCCTAGGGTAGATCCATTTCTAGCCTTCTGAGAGAGACAGAGGCTGGGCCAATTGACATTCCCACCACAGTTTCACTTTTTTTTTTTTTTTGCCTCCAGGGTTATCACTGGGGCTCAGGTGCACTGTTATTGTTATTGATGTCTTTGTTGGATAGGACAGAGGGAAATGGAGAGAGGAGGGGAAGACAGAGGGGGAGAGAAAGACACATGCAGACCTGCTTCACTACCTGTGAAGCGACTCCCCTGCAGGTGGGGAGCCTGGGGCTCAAACCCAGATCCTTGAGCTTTGTGCCACGTGTGCTTATCCCGCTGCGCTACCGCCCAGCCCATTATTTTCAGTCTTTCTGTCCTGTGTTGTGGCCCACTTACAAGTGCACCACAGGCAGATTATAAACACAAACTAGAAGCAGTGCAGGGGCCAAAATCTGGACATTCTCCATCGATGAGTGTGAGGCCGACCTCAGCCCCTGCTGCCAACTTCTGAGTTCCTGATGGCTCCCAGCAGGTGCTGGACACCTGCATCTGGCTGAGGACAGACCCCAGGCATTGGCACATGCCCGGCCTGCGGCTGCTGCTCCAGCTCCTTCCCGGGAGACTCAGCCCCCAGCACGCGCCCACGGAGGACTCTGCCCCCCCCCCCATGGTTCAACCCTGGCCTTCATCTGCAGCTCTCGCGAGATTCCCTGTGACCCCGCGGGCCTGCACTTCCGCACTGACAGGAGGAGCGAGGACCGGGGTTCAGGGACCCACCAGCCCGAATCCACCAGGAGGTGGTGGGCACAGCAAGGCCCCCATTCCCGCCAGAGGACAAGGGGGGTGTGCTATGGGGTGGGCTCTGTGACATCAGCACGTGCCTCCTGGCTTCCGCAGGTTCGAGGCTCCTGGGCTTCCTGAGGGCGGAGACCGTAGGGCACCTGTCAGGGAAGCGGGTTGTGCGCGGCCCTGTGCCTGTGACCATCAGGAAATGCCGCGGGTGGGCCACGCTCGGGAGCACCTGGCTGAGCACACAGGGAACCACGAGCAAGGACCCGGGTTCAAGCCCCGGACCCACCTGTGGGGTGGAGGTCAGCCTCAGTAAATACATAAATGCCTTCAGAGTACACCCTGGAGACTCTGAACTAAAATGTCACTGTCATTACTATGCGGGAGGAAGTGTGCAGGGGCCTGGGTTTGAGCCCCTGCTCCCTACCTGCAGGGAGAAAGTTTCGCGAGTAATGAAGCAATGTTGCAGGTGTCTGTCTCTCTCTACCTCACCTTTCCCTCTCTTTTTTTTTTTCTCCAGTTTCAGCCACTTTATCCCAAATTATACAAGGTCATCCCTTTTGACTGTTGCATTATACTCTCTTTTTATCTAGGCATCTGTAAAAGGCATTTTGGTTGTTTCCAGGTCTTTGCAATTGTGACTAAAACCACTATGAACATGGGGGTGCTCATATCCCTGAGTCAATGCTTTTATATCTTTTGAGTATATGCCTAGGAGTGGAATTGCTGGGTCATGTGGCATTTCCATTTTTATTTGTTTAAGGAGTCTCCATCCTGTTCTCCAGACTGCGTTTACCCCTTTGCATCCCACCGGCAGTGCAGTAAACTTCCCCTCTCTCCACATCCTCTCCAACAATTAGTTATCTTCTCTTGTTTGACTGATGGAGCCCATTCTCACAGGTATGTGGTGGAATCTTAAAATGGTTTTGATTTGCACGTCTCTGATGATGAGTGAACTGGAGCATTTCCCCCTGTGTCTGTGGTCCATGTGTATCTCTTCTTTAGAGAGTCTCCTACTCGTATATCCTGACCACTTTTTTATTGTGTTCATTTTGTTGAGGTTTCATCCTACCTTTTTCAATTTCTCTCTATATAGATCCAAAATAAAATTAAAATGACCACTAGTAGGGCAACAACGGGAAAATAAATAAATATTTGATTTTTTTTTAAGCAGCCATTGATTCATCATTCACGCTGACAGCAAGTCCTGGTGGTAATCCTGGTGACAATAAAGAAATAAATCCCTTTAGAGAAAATCCTGGAGACTTCGCACTAAAATGTCATTATTCCTACTATGCAGGAAGATCTCACTTAATAAAATGCAGGGTGCTGTGTGGAGCTGGGCCCTTCTCCCTGTGAGGGTGATGGTGGGCTGCAGCTCCCGCCCCTGACCTGCCCCTTGGGCCCGGAGCAGAGTCCCCACTGCCCTTCGTGGGGGTCACACACCCGGCTCTTGCTCATCCTCACCCACTGACAACCTTTCTCTCCATCCACAGCCTGCAGTGACCACATCGGCAGGGCCCAGGACAGAAGTGTATCCATAGCCAGGCCAGCGCAGTGCTGGGAGATGCGAGCACAGAGAAGAGGCTTCAGACAGGTAGGCAGACAGGCTTCTCCTGCCCGGGAGAGCCCACCGCTTGAAATTCTGTCTCCTAAGTATCCTGCCTGTGACAGACCAACAAGGTCAGTGATCCTGCCAGAAACCAGATGTGACTCCAGGAAGGCAGGGCCTCAGTCTGCTGGGGGAGGAAGCCGCTCGGCCACATGGCAGATGGGCACTGAGATGTTGTGGAAAGCAGAAAGCTTAGTCCTTGAGGAGAAAAGCTGCTGGCAACGGGTTCCTTTTTGGCAACAGGAGCACTGAGCTGGATGGTTGAGGACTGAGGTGGATTTGGGCAGTTGGGCGAGAACTGTCTTTGAGAGTAGCAGGCAGCAGATGCAGAGGCCGCACAGCGTGAATCTGGAGGGTGTGAGAAGAGACAACTGACATCCCCAGGGCAGTGTGAAGGGGTCCAGCAGAAAGAGGGTTCAGGTGGGGTTGTCCTTGTGCCTGGGCAGTGGCTCAGCAGGAGGAGCCCCACGTTTGCCTGTGTGACATTGAACTTGGACATGCAAGGTCTTGGCTTGTGTGCCAGCACTGCTTCTGTGAGAGATGAGTGGTGCTTTGCCTGTGTCTTTCTCCTTAAGTAAGTGCTTAAAACTGAAAACCTGTGTTTTCAAATGGACTGTAATTCAGGGAGTCTGAGGCCATTGGAAGATGTGTAAGATAAGAACGATGTTGTAGCTGTGAATATCAGTGTGATGTGTATTTTTCTTCTTTTTTAAATCAATTTAATTATGAAGGACAAGTCCATAGGATAAGAAGGGTACAATTTCACACACAATTAATTACCACCACCAGATTTCTCTATCCTACCCCCTCTATTGAAAGCTTTCCTATTCTTTATTCCTCTGGAATTATGGACCCAGGGTCATTAGGAGGTGCAGAAGGTGGGAGGTCTGGCTTCTGTAATTGTTTCCCTTCTAAACATGGGCATTGGCAGGTCTATCCATACTCCGAGCCTGTCTCTCTCTTTCCCTAGTGGGGCAGGGGTCTGGGGAGGTGGGGCTCCAGGACGTATTGGTGGTTGTCTGCCCAGGGAAGTTAGGTTGGCATCATGGTAGGTTTGCTTTTTAAATGAAATGATACAGATAGTAGTGGCTGTGGATGGTGAGTTGTATCTTTACACCTCAGTGTGGATGGGTTTAGAGCTGTTATCAGGTCACTGAATGTTGAACCTAGAGCTTTTAAGCATCTAAACAGAGGCTGCAGTGTAAATGCCTGCCATAACAGGATTTATTTGAGAAATATTCAGAAGGTAAGTTCAAAAGAGTAGAGAGTGTTGGGCTGGGTAGATGGTACTAGAATTAAAGCTCCAAACTTTCAGTTCTAAGACACATGAGGCAATATCACAGCAAGCCAGGGCTGATAAGTGTTCTGTACAAAGCAACAACAACAACAAACAAGCAAACAAAACTAAATTAAATAATATTCTGTAGAGGTAGCCATGAGGGGGCTTTAAACAAATTGAAATCAAATCTCGTAGAGCTAATGGTTCTCCGTAACTAGCAGTGCTGGCACCTGCCACCTTCTTGCAACTCTCTGCCTGGGTGATGTGATGTTCTCTCTTCAGATACTGACCTGCAGGTGGAGCTGCACAGAGCATATAGAAGCAGACCAGCAGTGCCTCCTTCCAAAATACCCAGTGTGCTGTTGATGTATTTGCTTCTCCAAACTGGTCGGTAGGCCTCCATCCACGAAAGCTAAATGGTAAAATCATGGTTTTCTGAATTTTTTTTTAGTCAAAGAGATAGAATGAAGAGCCTCAGGCTTGAAAGGCTTTTTGCAGAACCATTCTTCTGTCTCCCCAGCACTCTCCCTCTCTCTATCCACCTCCTCTCGGCTTCTCTCTGTCCTATAAAATGCAAGGAAAAAAAAAAGAAAAAATCCCCACCTCGGGGATTGGTGGGTTCATAGTCCATGCAGCAAGCCCCAGTGATAATCCTGGCTGGAAAAAGTAAATTGCTTTAAAAAATTAAAAATAGAGGCCAGGCCAAGGAGCACTGGGTTAAGCACATGTATCACCATGCGTAAGAATCTGGTTCAAGCCCCCACTCCTCACCTGGAGGGAGGAAGCTTCATGAGCGATGAAGATGTCTTTCTCTCTCCCTTTCTATCTACCCTTCTCTTTCAATTTCTCTCTGTCAAATAAGAAAAATGGTTGCCAGGAGCCATGGATTCGTAGTGTTGGCAGGGAGCCCCACTGATAATCATGGCAGCAAAAAAATTTAAAGAATACATTAAAAATAAAATAAAACCGTTTAGGCTCAATTTGTGACATATATTAGACAGCTTGTAGTTTTCACCCCATTTACAGTCACATATGGAACACCTGAGTTGTGTCATATTGTGACAATGTTGTGAACTCAGGTTTTCCATAATCAGAGAGTTGTTAGACTTCAGACTAAATGATTTGCTTGATGCTGCTTTGCCAAGTTTTACGGGAGATTTTGGACCAGTATGGCATGTGGAAGATGTTTACTTGACATTTCTGATACAATCTCCAGTTCTTCCCTAATGGAAAAACAAAAGAATACCAGGGCTGGGTGGTGTCACCCCTGGTTGAGTGTACATTTTATGATGTGCAAGGATCCAGGTTCAAGCCCCAGTCTGTACCTACAGAGGGAAAGCCTTCAAAATGGTGAAGTAGTGTGGCAGGTGTCTCTCTTCCTGTCACCCTTCACTCTCAATTTCTGGCTCTTTAAATCCAGTAAATAAATAGATACTAATTAAAAAATAAAAAAGACAATTCCTTCCAACAGTTTGCTTTATAGCATGTAGCCGCTCCCTATTCAGTCAAAGAGAAAAATAGAGGAGAATTAGAATTTCCTGTAAGCTCACTGATAACTTTTCTTGGGTCTTATTTAGAAACATTGCTCAGCTCTGCCTGATAGTTTCAACATGTAAGTAGAGTTTTCCTTCATCAGTCTTCAGTGCATTTAATTTAACTGTGATCTAAATTGCAGAGAGTAGAAATAAGAAGATGTGAAGTCTAATCATTTAGTAATCACAATGGCATTTTTGGTGCAGAGGAATAGGGAGTGGTGTCAGGAAATACTAGCACCACGCAAGCACTAAGGATTGCCAACTGACTACCCTGATACACAGGGTGCTCTCTCTGCTGGTATTTTACACTCATATTCTTTTAAAATTTTATTTATTTATTTAATTTTGTTGCCCTTTTTGTTTTATTGTTGTAGTTATTGATGTTGTTTGTTGTTGGATAGGACAGAGAGAAATGGAGAGAGCAGGGGAAGACTGAGGAGGGAAAGAAAAGCCTGCAGACCTGTTTTACCACTTGTGAAGAGACTCCCGGGATCCTTAAGCCGGTTCTTGCGCTTTGTGCCACTTGTGCATAACTGGCTGTGCTACGGCCGGCCCGATTCCCTTAGGCTCATATTCTAAGAGAACAGATACATTGACTCCATCCACCTCAGGGATCCTGAAACACTCTAGTTTTTAAACTTAAAAAACTTAAAGTTAAACACTCTAGTGTTTAAAGAGTCTGATTTTGTTTTGTGGGCTGGGTGTTGTGCAGTGGTAGAGTGCAGGACTTGTAAGCATGAGATCCTAAATTCGATTCTAATACCATATCAATCAGATCAATGCACTGGTTATCTTTTGTTAAATAAATTAAAAATATATTTATTAATCAGAAACTGAGTTTATGTGTTGTAGGAATAACTATAGGGATCTAAAGTGCTAAATCATCATATTTCTCTAACCACTTTAAGCTCCTTTATTTAAGAAAGTCCATGAGAAACCAGGTATTTATTATTTTGCATACTAAGCTAGAACTTGACTTGTGAGAATTTCCTTATAAGCTTACTGTCATTGGGGTCTGTCATTGGGGTCAGTCTTCATGGGTTAAAAAGGCAGTATGGTGAAACTAGGTATCTGCATCAGCATCTTAATGTGTCCTTACTCCTGGAAACAACTGGACAAGAACTAGAAAGTTTGTGCTGCTATTACCACCAAACCCTACTCAAGCCTACCCTGTGGGTGTGTTCAGGTTTAATGTATTTCACATGGATTAACCTCTTTACATTGGATTAACATGGATTAACCTCTGCCACATTGTAGTATAGTAAGAATGCCTTTCTTTGTCTGAAAGTTATTTAATCTACAGAACCTAACTTCTTTGCTTAATAACCCTCTATCCATCTAGCTGGTGTTATAAAGTAACTAGAACATGTGGAGTGTTTTATTGTGTCACTTCTTTATCGGTAATGACACTACTAAGATAAAGTACGTCTGGATCATTTGTTGTTAAAAATATCCCCCTGGGAGTTGGGCATTAGCAAAGTGGCTTAAGCACAGGTGGCACAAAACACAAGGACCAGTGTAAGGAACCCTGGTCAAGCCCCAGGCTCCCCACCTGTAGTGGAGTAGCTTCACTGGCAGTGAAGCAGGTCTGCAGGTGTCTATCTTTCTCACCTTCTCTCCGTCTTCCCCTCCTCTCTCCACTTCTCTTTGTCCTATCCAACAACCATGACAATAGTAACTACAGAAAAAAGGGCAACAAAAGGAATAAATAAATAAATAAACTATTCCTCTAAGCGTGCCTCTAGAGTTTTCTTAGAGACAGAACAGAAGCTTTCGCCAAAGGCTACTTCTAGGTGGGATCTTCCTCCTGGATGCTTTTTCTTGGTGGAAGTCTACCCCTAGACACCTGGGCATTGTAGTGAACTAAGGTGTTTGCAGTGCTGCATCCAGATGTGTCATGTTCTGAAAGGGAAGGACTGTCACCTCTCAGTGTGGATAAAGCCTCTCAGTTTTCTTCTCTTGTGATAGTAAGATTTTTCTGGAAAGATTGAAGTGATAATATAATAAAGGCAACTTGTGGCAAGCTCACAGCTAGCATGGTGGAAGAGAAGTCAACTGTCACTGTTTGCAGATGATATGATAGTATGCATAGAAAAGCCTAAAGAATCTAGCAGTAAGCTCTTGGAAATTATCAAGCAATATACTAAGGTGTCAGGCTACAAAATTAACATATATAAGTCAGTGGCATACCTCTATGGAAACACTGAATTAACATAAGGAGAAATCCAGAAATCAACCCCTTTTACTGTAGCAATGAAAACAATAAAATATGTAGGAATAAACCTAAAAAAAGAAGTGAAAGATTTGTATACTGGGAATTATGAGTCTATATTCAAGGAAATAGAAAAAGAATTGGAAGAATTAACATCATCAAAATGAATATGCTATCCAGAACCATATACATTTTTTATTTTTAAAAGTTTTTATTATCTTTATTACTGGATAGAGACAGAAAAATTGAGAGGGGTGGGAGAGGTAGAGAGGGAGAGAGACAGAAAGACACCCTCAGCTCTGTTTCACCACCCGTGAAGCTTGCTCCCTGCAGGTTGTGGCCAGGGGCTTGAACCTGGGTCCTTGTGCACTGTAATGTGTGCTCTCAACTGGCTGTGCCACCACCCTGCCTTTCATTTTTGATACTTTGAGGAACTTCCATTTGCTTTATCTAGAGCCTGGACCAGTTTACATGTCTCCGCACAGTGTACAAGGATCCTTTTTTTTTTTTTCATACCCTCACCAACAACTGCTGTTTCTGATACTGGGGATTTGGCAGTGTGATTTTACTTATTTATTAATTTTATTTTAGTGAGTGGGGGGTAGAGCTATGAAGAGAAAGACTCCTTGGCTCTGGCTTATGGAGGTGCTAAGGAAATGAACCTGAAACCTTGAATCCTCAGCATGTCAGTCTTTTTCTTTCTTTTTTTTTTATTTAAGAAAGGATTAATTAACAAAACCATAGGGTAGGAGGGGTACAACTCCACACAATTCCCACCACCCAATCTCCATAACCCACCCCCTCCCCTGATAGCTTTCCCATTCTCTATCTCTCTAGGAGCATGGACCCAGGGTCATTGAGGGTTGCAGAAGGTAGAAGGTCTGGCTTCTGTAATTGCTTCCCCACTGAACATGGGCGTTGACTGGTCAGTCCATACTCCCAGTATGCCTCTCTCTTTCCCTTGTAGGGTGTGTGTCTGGGGAAGCTGAGCTCCAGGACACATTGGTGGGGTCTTCAATCCAGGGAAACCTGGCCAGCATGCTGGTGACATCTGGAACCTGGTGATTGAAAAGAGAGTTAACATACGAAGCCAAACAAATTTTTGAGCAATCATGGACCCAAAGCTTGGAATAGTGGAGAGGAAGTGTTAGGGAGGTACTCACTGCAAATTCTAGTGTACTTCTGCTTTCAGGTATATATTTTGCAGTAGTTTATGGATACATGTGAACATATGCTCTCTCTCACAGAAACTGGTGTATATCTAGGTTATGGGACTTTGTTAGAAAGTGAACCACCTGAGATGAAATTAAAGTGTACTATAAAAGGAAAGGTCTCACCCAAGTAATGAAGCTGAAGGGTTGTCATTCCACATGTGAAGTCTCTGGACACAGTCTGAAGTGAAGCATGTTGAGGTGGCAATCATTGCGTTGGTTAGTTTGTGATCGGCGGATGCAATATTATTTGGTATGGATTGGGAGAGGCATATGGGAAAGTGGGCCCTATCCAAGGGTTCAAGGACTTGGGGAAGTAGGGGCTCTGTAGTGGAGATGTGAGGTTCCTGCTGTCTTAGGGTTCAAAAAGACAATCGATAGTTAATGTTATCATCACATTATTTGGTAATTGGGTTAACTTTGAAAAGGCCTTTTGTTATGGTTTGCTGTACAGTATCCAGTATCTTGTATATAGCTGTGCTATTGGATGCTTCTAATCTACTTGGTCTAGGCTTTTGAGAGTGTCCGCGTATCAAATACACAGCCTATATATTAAAAAGATTCAGTTTGTGTTTTGAAAAACTTTGAGACATACTATTTATTTTCTCCCTCTCATATTAATTAACTACTGATTTATATGTCTACATTTTGCTAGGAGTGTACATAAACAACATTCCCACCACCAAAAGACTGGGACCCATCCCTCCCACCCACTCCCACCCCCCACTGTCCCATGAAGCTGCATGTCTATCCCTCACCACAGGGTTTTTACTTTGGTACCCTACTTACAATTTGGTCAGGTCCTGCTTTTAGTTTCCCTTTCAGATCTTCTTAGTTAACTTCTGTTGATGAGTGGGATCATCCCATACTCACCTTTATCTTTCTGACTTAGCTCACTTAACATAATTCCTTCTAGCTCTGTCCAAGATGGGTCAGAGCTATAAAGAGAAAGACTCCTTGGCTCTGGCTTATGGAGGTGCTAACGAAATTTACCTGAGACCTTGAATCCTCAGCATATCAGTCTTTTTCATAACTATTATCCCATCTCCCCCATTCAAGAATTTTAAAAATAATAATGATTAAATGAAAAAGCAGTGATCTATTTCTGACTTTATATAGATGTATTAAGAGTCACATTAATGAATCCATAGAAATCTCCTTAGATGATCTTAATTATTTTAAATGAAAAATATCATTTGACCTAAAAAAAATTGAGATGTAGTTGCAATCTTATTTGATTGATTTATGGCATCCTTAATTCTCATTATTTTTCCCAGATATTTCAGAAGCAGAATGAAGTATCTTATGCCTTATAAGTTACATACACATGCACAAACACCACAGTATGATACCTGTAATATCTGTGTAAATTTTCCACCTTCAGAAAAATTAAAATAATTGTGGAATTTGAAGCTGTTGGGTTGGGGTTAAAGATGAGACCAGAGTCGCTCAAAGTTTAGGATTTTTTTCTCCACTGCTAAGAGACGAGCTACCGCTGGAGGGTAGTGTTTGACAATTAAAAAAAATCAGAGCCTAGTACCCTTGGCTTTCTTTCAGAGAGAAGACATTTTGCCAACAGTACAGAGACAGTTATCTTCTCATTCAACTGCCTGGGTTTCCCCGGGGAGGGTATTTAACTCTTTTCTTTGTCTCTAGTCTTTGTAGTCCATAGAACTCAGATGATCTAAGAAATCCCCCTATGAGCCCCAGTGATTTCACCTACAGGTTATTTAGGAAACCTGAGTCTGTGTATCTGCTGTTTTCTGACTTGAACTGCCTTGTCTTCAGCACTCAGATAATTAATAGAGGAATGCTGCTTCAGGTGTTCCTGTGAGTCTGGTTTTGAGAGGCTTCGTTGTGACTGTATGAATGAGATACACTCTTTCTAGAGAGAATACACAACAAGATTTCTTTCACTGCCCACAAGGACTTCTTTGGATTGCTTCCAAATCTTTCCTGCATCCTAAAATTGTCTATTTATCCCAGCTGGAAATATATATATGGTTATATCTGAGGCTTGGTGCCTGCACTACAAATCCACTGCTCCTGGAGGCCATTTTCCCCATTTTTGCTGCCTTTGTTGGTGTTATTTTTTTAATTTTCTATTTATAAAAAGGAACATTGACTAAACCATAGGATAAAAGTGGTACAGCTTTGCACATTTACCACCACCAGACCTCCTTATACCATCCCCTCCCCTGATAGCTTTCCTATTCTTTAACTCTCTGGGAGTATGGATCCAAGATCATTGTGGGATGCAGAAGTCCACTGGAAGTTCTGGCTTCTCTAATTGCTTCCCTGCTGAACATGGATGCTGATCCATACTCCCAGCCTGTCTCTCTCTTTCCCTAGTGGGGAAGGGCTCTGGGGAAGTGGAGCGCCAAGTCACATTGGTGGGGTTGTCTGTCCAGAGAAGTCTGGTCACATCCTGCTAGCATCTGAAACCCGGTGGCTGAAAAGAGTGAGTTAATATACAAAGCCAAACAAATTGTTGATCAATCATGGACCTAAAGGCTGTAATAGTGCAGATGAAGTGTTGATGGGTCCTCCATTTTGTAGATAGCTAATAGGCATATTTTAATTATATTTCAAAGGCCCTGTAGCTATACTAGTGGGTTTTTTTTCTTTTTTTTTTTTTTTTGCATGAGCTTGAAATCTGATATGCAGGTGGATCCTAATTATTGTCTGGGGAGACGATGTCATGTCTGGAAAAGGGAAAGACAGCTGGATCAGGGAAGAGAGTAGATTCCTAATATGGGAAAGGGGTATAAATATTACTGTAAACCCCATCGATTTGATGTGATCTGGGGCCCATAATTAACAACCCTGTAAACAATGTTTCTTCAATAACATGATATTGGGGTAAAAAAAGATTTGATTATTTTTGTGAACCAAATCATGAAGCACAAGTGTCAATTATAAAAGTATCAGGGCCAGGATAGATAACATAATGGTTATGCAGGGAGACTCCCATGCCTGAGGTCCCGAAGTCCCAGGTTCAATCCTCCATACCATGAAAACCAGAGCTAATGAGTGCTCTAGTAAAATAAATAAATAATAAATAAATAAGTAAATAAATGTATCTATATGGAGACAGTAAAACACTGTATTTTTTTCAAGGACAATTATTGTCCTCATGACAACCTTTATTAGAATCATCAAACAAGTAAATGCTGAAAAAAGGGGTGCTAAGATTCTACTAAAATCCTAGCTCTATTTCCTTCTTAACTTGAGGACAGATCTCACAAACCTAATACTGGCTTGAAAAGCCACTCAACAATTTAACAACTGGGAGAAAGTCTAAGCTTGTCTGATAAAGAAGGGACTCCAAAAGCTGGATAAGGGCAGGAGACTGGCTCACTCAGTGATGGTCTCTTTAGCCAGTGTCAAGCCACTCTTATCACCTAGGGTCCTATCCAGAGGATCATAAGATTCCCCCACAGAGCTCAGGGCAAGTAGAAACGATGAATAGGACACTTAAGGAAAGTTTAACAAAATTAAAAATAGAGACTGGCGGGAACTGGTTTCCCTTTTACCCTTTGCATTGTTAAAAAGTAGAAATACCCCATATGTGTCTGGATTTTTTTTCCCTCCAGGGTTATTGCTGGGCTCGGTGCCTGCACCATGAATCCACCGCTCCTGGAGGCCATTTTTCCCCCTTTTTGTTACCCTAGTTGTTGCAGCCTCGTTGCGGTTATTATTGCCATTGTTGACGTTGCTTTGTTGTTGAATAGGACAGAGAGAAATGGAGAGAGGAGGGGAAGACAGAGAGAGAGGGGAGAGAAAGATAGACACCTGCAGACCTGCTTCACCACCCGTGAAGCGACTCCCCTGCAGCTGAGGAGCCGGGGGCTCGAACCGGGATCCTTACGCCGGTCCCTGCGCTTTGCGCCACGTGCGCTTAACCCACTGCGCCACTGCCCCACTCCCATGTGTCTGGATTTACCCCATTTGAAATTGTGTATGACAAATTGCCTACTCTTGTGCCCAGGGTAGGGGCCGAGAAATTGGCTGAGGTGGCACGAGGTAATTTCCTAGAGTCCCTACAGGCTTTGCAGGTGGAGCGAAGAAAGGCCAGCCTCGCCATCCGGAACGTGAAGCCTGGAACCCAGAGGAAGGAAGGCCGGGACCGGATCGCCCCCCCTTGTTTGAGCCTGGTGATTCCGTGTTGGTGGAGAAGTTGCATCCTGATCATCATGAGGCCTGGTGGGAAGGACCGTACACCGTGGTCCTAAGCACACCAACCGCTGCAAAGGTCGCTGGGAAGCGACACTGGATTCACCACACACGCTTGGAGAAGTTTGCTGTGGACCCACCAG
Source organism: Erinaceus europaeus (assembly GCF_950295315.1). NCBI lineage: Eukaryota > Metazoa > Chordata > Mammalia > Eulipotyphla > Erinaceidae > Erinaceus > Erinaceus europaeus. Next base: position 185,290,851 of record NC_080163.1, read on the forward strand.
AGGCAGATGGCCGGAGAGGATGGTGCGCTGTGTCTACCGCGGACCAAATGAAGATCCGACTGGTCTCGGGCTAGTCCTGGTGCTCCTGCTTTGCTTTGGCTGGAGTTCTCAAGTGTCCTCTCTGTATGTATGGAAGGTGGTGAATGAGAATGGAAAGGTGGTGGCCTTCCAGCCGACTGCAGGACAACCGATACTCACTTTTGACCTATGTGACCTGTTTGGAGCAGACTGGGATGCGCAGAAATGGCCCCTTGTCCAGAAAGGGAGGAACTGGACCAGTCAATGGGGAATTACCAATGATGTAGGGTGTGGCACCATCGACTGAGAGACCCGCCTTCAGAAGCTACCCTTCTATGTCTGCCCCAAAGAGGACACCGAATGCCAGGGAGAATCCCACTTCTTTTGTGGCCAGTGGGGAGAATGCTTGACTATATCCTCTGAGATGAACAATGACAATCACATAACATTCTCGAGGGCAAGCTATCCGACCACCCCCACCTGCAGCTCTACAGGAGAGTGTAATCCTGTGGAGGTAAAAGTTAAGACTTGGTATGAGACTGACCTTTGGGTAAAGGGAAGGGTGTGGGGCGTCCGATTGATATTTCCCGGGAAGGACCCCGGTGCATTTTTTACTATCCAGTTGCAAGTGCTGCCATGTACCTAGAACCCTATCGGACCTCTGAGACCAATTATTACTCTGGTCTCTATGATCCGGAAAATCAAGGATTTGATTTTCAGCTAAGACTAGTGGGGAATGTGACAGGCGGTAACAAGTAGTTACATTAAAAAACCCCTCTCTGAGATGCATCTAAGTAGATTTTAAGTTCCCATTTTAGTTTTAGGTCTTAAGTTTTAAGTTCCACTTTTCTCTTAGAAGTTAAGTTGTTTGCTGAGTGGAGTGAAAAGTCTCTTGCCCTTTTCCCTTTGAAAAACAGGACTAATCAGTGGAGGCCATCGGGTGTTTTTGCAGAGTTCTGCATGAGGGCTAGCCTTATCAGGACCTTTGCACAGATTAGAGGTATACTGGTCTCCAGATGGTATGGTCAGATGGTAGGGGAACGTGGGGACCTAGACTCTGGTTAAGTCCCATTGGTTGTGTGGTTTTGCAAGGTTTAAAATTTGCCCGTGCTTTACTTTGAATGGATCCCGCTTTTTGCTTGGTTTGAAATAATTGGATTCCGTGCTTTCCATATGATATAATTGGATATAGATTGTTAAGATGGTGTGTTCCCCCTCCCTGAGTGTATTTTGAATTCCTATAAATTGTGTGGTTTGAGCCCGGTTCGGGGTTGAGCTGGTAGGCTGTTACTAGCTGCCACTTGGCCCAAACTCGAGTTCGTGAATAAAGATCTTTTGCTTCCTTGCAGTGGATGGTGGTTTGATTTTGCTCGTTAACACCCACTAGACAAAAAGTTTAAAAGAACTGTCTTAGTCAGAGGGCTTCATGTCTTCCACCAGGAAGTTTACACATAGATGGCAGGACTGAGGAACAATTCAAAATCCTGCAAAGTATTAGAATATAATTGTTCTCAATTGTATATTGTATATCATACTACTAGGAAAAAGAAAGGATCAGTTCTAGGAAGGGGAAGGCTGGCTGTAGGCATTCCAGCAGACACCCAGGTGGCCTCACTGATTGCAGACCTACCAGGGGAGCCCCCAGCAAGGTTCTGAGAGGAGCCCTGAGCTCCTTAGCAGCTGAGCAGGGTGTAGACAGGGTGCTGCCTGGACCCCGCTCAGAGAGGTCTGATATGGTCCATCACTGCGCCTTTCTGTAGGTGTCACTCTCCCAGCTTGAAATTAGGAGGCTGTCTTATTGTCATGCCTGAAATGAAAAACAGAGAGCTGTCTTAGATAAGTCACATTCTCAGATAGTAGCTTCCACTTGGTTCCTGAAGAACACAGTGCGTCTCACACAGACTGGTTGCTAGACTAATCTCACATGGCCTAGGCTCACTCAGACTCATGGTGTAGATGAGCAGTGTCCAGGAGCCTGGTCACCTTTGTACCACTGGCATCAGTGAGGAAGAAGGCGCCTACCTCTAGCAGAACAGGGACCAGGATGGAGGGCCTCACTCCTCCCTTTCCTCCTCATTAATCTCTGTATGGTTGGGGGTGCACAGCACGGCCATGAGGCAGGAGAACTGAGTGTGGGTGGCCTCCTCCTTCTGGTGGACCAGATGGACACAGTCCCTGATATCCTCCACTGCCAGGTTCACGGGGATGATGGGGTTGCCCAGGGCATAGTTGTAGAGTGACACCTTGTGGGTGTCCCTGTCCCCATAGCCCATCAGAGAGTCAATCCTGAGCTCAGAGGCGGTGAGGTCCAGCAGAGGCAGCCATGAGAGGGCCCCGTGCAGACGGGTGGACACGGAGCTCTGCCAGATGCTTTCCACATCATGGAGGGCAGTGACAGTGTCACTCCTCTGGTCTACAGCCACCAAGATGCTCTTCTGGCGGCCTCTGCCAACAGAGCTGCCCAGGGTCCAGGTAGAGTCACCTCCAGTGCAGAGACCTGTGAACATAGAAGTGGCTTTAGCAATGGACAAAGGAGGCACCCCAGAGAGCAGAGCAGAGGCAGTGAGAGGATGAAGGACTCAGAGAACCAAGGGGCCGAGGGTCCACTACCTCACTGACACCATTGCAGAGGGACTGATGGGGAGAGCAAACCCAGGCTTAAATCTAGGAGACGAGTCCTGCATATCAGCAGGAAAATATTTAATGAGAGTTGAGACAGGAGACCAGGAATCCGTAATTTTTACTGAGTTTGAAGGTGTGGAACTGGTTGGCTTTTTAATTGAGAACTTAAGAGGTTTCTGTAAACTTGGAACTGGAAGTTATCATGCTGGGTCATTGTTAATTCTGGTGTATATTCTGGTCCCATTTCCCCAGGGAGTTTGGTTTTCAGTGTCCTGAGCTTGTTTTCAGGAGGGGATAGATGGCCAGAGAGGTGGCACTTGCAGCAAAGGGTACAGTTCCCCTCTCCCCTGCTGACCTGACCAGGGGACCTGGGCTTGAGGAGGAGCTGACCTGGGGTGTCCTCTAGTAGCTGCTCCAAAAGGAAGGACTCCTGGCAGCTGGAAACTGAGCTGGAGTCTTCCTGTTCCTGTGACAGGTCCTCAGTCATGGGCGGTGGTGCCATTCCATTTTCATGGTGATAGTCACAGTCTGTGAGGAGAGAAATCCAAGCATAGGTTCAGGCTGAGGTACCGTGATGAGCCCATTATGACCACATAGTGTGTCCACAGCATGGCAAGGGAGCTGTTTTTTTCAGGGAGATGTGCATGGTTTCTGGGGGCTACTGGGTTCCTGCCAATCCTGCGTCCCCCCCCATGGGATTGGTTTTCAGGGTCATGAGCTTGTTTCAGGAAGATCTGACCTGGTAGGAGGCATTTACGAGAACCCAGGGGGTTACCTCTCCCCTGATGGTCTCCACATGCCAGGCTGGGGGAGTCATCGACTTCAAGTGGAAGCTCCTCAGTGGCCAGCATTTGGCCCACTTCATGCTCCTGCAGATGTTTGCCATCTAGATGGAGAGAAACCTCAGTCTGGGTCCAGGCTGACCATAAAGAGACTCACCTCATGTAGAATATGACACACGGGCCTTCTCCTGGACCTTCTGTGCTAAGAAGGCTGTGTCTCTGTGTCTCTGTGTCCCTGAATCTGACAGGAGACCCTCCCCTCCCATGTGCCCAAGAAAAGAGTTGACAAAATAAAGAGGAAGATGCTCTTATACATTCCTGTGCCTGGAATGCCATGAATTCCTCATGAGGAAGAGCGCTACAGAGCAGCCCAATCTGCCACAGAGAAAGAAGTAGAGAAGCAAGGACTGTCCCTAGAGCCTGTTACAGAGCAGTGAGCTGGTCACTGTCTACTGAATGCACGGAGGCCTGTTGCCTGCACTTTTCCCTGTCAGACGGTATTGAAGCAAAGCTGGAAACCATTTACTCTGAGTCTTTGCAGTTAATATCTCACTCCAGTCAGCCTCTTCTCAGATTGCCCTGACACTCACCTGCAGGTGACTCTGTGGTTTCTTCCATTCTGAAACTCAAAGGTCCCTGATCATCTTCCTCAGAGTCCTGGGAGAGAAAGAAGTCAGGGTTACAATAAACCTTGGGAGTGAGCTCTGGTAGAACACATTTCCCAGCAGCTCTGTTTCCCCAGAGAGAGAGAGAGAGAGCCCTGTGTCCAGCACCAAAGCAACTTGAACCCTGGGGGTGACTGTGGTTTAGAGTCGACACTAGAGTTTAATGCTTCCTTGGGTTTTCAGTGCATGTTCAGAAGTGTGTTGACAAGGATATGTGGATTTCTTCCTGCTTGCTCTCTAGTCTCAGGATATACACACAGGTAACTCCCAGTTGAGTGAGTAATTTGTAATTTGAAGTGTCAACTATCTTGGGAGTTGGGCCTTAGCGTTGCAGGTTAAGCACACATGGCACAAAGCACAAGGACTGGTGTAAGGATCCTGACTTAAGTCTCGGGCTCCCACCTGGAGAGGAGTCACTTCACAAGCAATGAAGCAGGTCTGCAGGTGCTATCTTTCTTTCCCCCTCTCTGTCTTCCTCTCCTCTCCCCATTTCTCTCTGTCCTATCCAATTACGATGACAACAACAATCATAACTACAGACATATAACAAGAGCAACAAATGAAATAAATATTAAAAAAAATTTAAAACTTTAAAAAAAATGTCAACTATCTAATCAAATTATTGGAAAGAAAAAACCCACAATTCCCCCAACGTGATGAGAAGCATTGTCTGGTATATGAAGAAGCAGGAAAGTGTCATCAATGCTGCAGAGTGAAGGCCAACCCTGACATGATGCAGATGCTCAAATTATGCAAAAGAAAAAAGAAAAAACCACAAACTTCTACTCCACCTATTGACATGATATAAACAGAAATATGTTCATGATGGATAAAAATTAGCAAAGAAATTGAAGTAATTTAAAACCAATCATTTAGTAGCTTAAAAAATATCTGAAAGTCACGTATATTCAGTCCTTATTTAGTCCCACCAGCATTATTACTGGAGCTTTAGGCAGGCACCACTGCCAGTGGCCATTTTTTCCTTTCTATTTTATTTGATAGGACAGAGAGAAATTGAGAGAGGAGGGGGACAGAGAGAGGGAGAAATTGAGAGAGGAGGGGGACAGAGAGAGGGGGACAGAGAGAGACACCTCCATGACTGCTTCCAGGCTTGTGATGTCTTCCCTCTGGGTCACTGTAGATGAGGACTTGTGTGTTCAACCCGTTGTGTTAACCGCCCAGCTGGAAAGGCTTATTCTTAATTTAATTTAATTTAATTTAATTTAATTTAATTTAATTAGAGACATCCAGAAATAGAGAGGTATGGGGTAAAAGAGAGGGGGAGGAGAGAGAGAGAAAGAGACAGAGGGGGGGAAGAGAGGGAGAGCTGCCTCTCTGTTTCACCACTCACAAAGCTTTTTCCCTGCAGGTGGGGACGAGGGCTGGTACCCAGGTCCTTACACATTATAATATGTTAACTCAAACAGGTGCCTGGAAGGCATATTCTTGACACACTAAGTTGCTAGTGGAGACAAGAGTGGAAGGAAGAATTGGTTTTACAATAGATCAATATAAATTATTCCACCATAAAGGCAATAGAGAATTGAACAAAGAGCACACAGTGCCCAAGGAACCTGCATGCATTATCCAAGGGTGTAATATATCTGTAAGCAGATCTCATGAGAACAATACAGAAAACAGGGAAGAAGAACTACCTGAGCTCATAATGACTCAAGGTTCCTAACTCAGTGAGAGAAGTCAATCGACACATTTGAGACAGATACTCAAAGTTTTTCTATGCTCAAGTTCACATGACTCATTTCTCTATATTCCATAAATGTGTGAAGCCACCTAATAGATTTCACCTCCTCACTTCACTAAGCGTAATCACGTTCAGTCTTCCCCCCCCCCAAATGGAAGTGTCAAATTATCTCAATGTTTGTGAGAACTATGGAGTTATTTGTTATGGGAGACACAGAGCTTTGGAGTGGGGTGAGCATGGAAATCTACCCCTATATTTATGTGAGCTTATTAACCATTATTCAGTCACTAGTGAAAATGTAGGCAAGAGAATGTTTTTGGAGGGCCAGGCAGTGGCACACCTGGTTCAGCACATGTAGTATTAAACACAAGGACCAGCGCAAGGACTCGGGTTCAAGGCACTGACTCCCTAGTTGTAGGTGGATTGCTTCACTAGCAACAAAGAAGGTCTGTGGTTGTCTCTCTCCTCCCCACTCTCAATTTCTGTCTGTCCTATCCAGTAAAATGGAGAAAAAAATACGGATTCCAGGAGCAGTAGATTTTTAGTGCTGGTACTTAGTCCCAGCTATAACCTTGGAGACTAAAAAAAAAAAACTTTGTTCTTCATTATAAATATCTTGGATACAGCACTGCAATTCCAGAAATCAAATGATACACAAAGAACTATATTGCCACCAGGGCTGGTGGCTGCATCATGACTCCACTGCTCCTGGCTGCCATCGTCATCTTCTTTTTCATTTTATTTCATAGAGGAAACAAGGGGAGAAAGGGGCAGAGGACTAGACGGACACCTGCAGTACTGCTTCACCTCACAGGAAGCTCCCCTGCTGCAAGTAGGACCCAGGGACTTGAACCCAGGTCCTCTTGCATGGTGACATGAGCACTCTGCCAGGTGCACCACTGTCTCCCCCCACACCCTTTATTGCTTTTTTCCAGTTGAATAAAGAATACTGGGGTCAATATTTTCTCTTCACTTAAAAGTGTCACCCTGTCCAGGGGTAAATAATCTACTGGAAACGACACAGACCACTCTGTATACACAACAGTCAACTGGGGAAAAAATCCATATGAATAGAAAAGCTGTGTCCTGAGAACAGTTCAGTACAAGAGACATCAAGGATTGACACAAGAAGCCTTCTGGAAAAAATTGTGACATTTCATGTGCCATGTTCTCTCCAGGTTTAAGTCAAATTAATTATTGTTGCATATAGTCCCAGCTTCCTTTTCTGTGTATACACAGACCTGTGTGTCTGCAGGAAAATACACTTTCCTGTCTGGTACATTCTGGATTCTTCCCTCATCTCTAGACCTCTTTCTGTCCAAGGCAGGAGCTTGGAATGTACGTTCTAGTCTTAGAAACACTTACACTGGTGTCGTCCTCCGCATACTCCAGGATGGCGTCCACATAGTCCATGTTCTCACTGTAAATGTTGCTAATCAAGTCCACAGTGACCCAGAACAGAAGAAGAATAGCTGTTAGCTTGTTTTCTAATCAACTTATGTTTTGGCTGATTACTTCAGTATTTTCTCCTTTTTCCAGATATCAACTTATTAAAGATATATGCAAGATCTAATGAGAGAAACTGTATGCAAATGTATTTTTGGAGAATGGAGAGATACCAGAAAAAGAAAAAAAAAACTATGTTGTCAGGTCACTGAGACCAGGGCTGCAGATCCTGTCCTCACAGCTTTCCTGCCTGGAGTCCAGGCCAGACCCTCCCTGGGCTGTAGGGCTGGTAGGTGCATTTGCTTTGAGAACCACCCCACAGAGAAACCTGCCCTTAAGACATGGCAGTTTAATACATGGTCCGGGGTGATGTTAGCTCCCGTCACAGCATGGAGAGAAGGGGGACAAGAGGGAGAAGCACTGACTGCTAGGACTCTGCATTCTGAAAACTTGAAGATTTGAAGTACCATGGCCTGGGAGATGGCACAATGGATAAAGTACTGGACTCTCAAGCATGAGGTCCTGAGTTCAATCCCCAGAAGCACATGCACCAGAATGATATCTGGTTCTTTCTCTCTCTCTCCCTCTCCTCCTTTCTCATTGATAAAATAAACAAAATATTCTTAAGAAATGATTTGAAATATGTGAACTAATGACATACCTACAAAGCTCCTTATACCATTGCTCCATCCTCTCAGCTGATCTGAAATCCAAGAGGAGAAAGAAAGTTAGAATGCAGAATATTCACACAAGCATATTGTGATTGCCGGCCAGTGTAAACATCGACGTGGTGGTTATTGGTGGGACTGTGTGAGTCTGGAGGCCTGTCCTGCTGCTGGGTGGTGAGGGCCCTGCTCTTTGACAGACAGCTTGCTGGGTTGGAAAGAAAAAATTCTAGATGGAGGATAAATTGTGTTGGGGGTTGGGCAGTTATACTGGTGGCTAACTGCACATGTTACCATGCACAAGGACGTGGGTTCAAGCTCCTGGTCCCCACCTTCAGAGGGCTTAGCAGTTGCATGTGTTTGCCTGAATCTGAGCCATTGGGGACAGCTGAGAGCACACAGATGTTTTTGAGGGGGTCAGCGCATGTTTCCCCCAGATGGAGCTGTACTCCCCCTTGAGAGTCATGAAGAGAGAGGGCCAGGCTGCGGTCTTACTTAAAAGAGACAACGAAGCTGCGGTCAGCCCAGCCCAAGACCAGCGATGGGCGGATTCTTGAGACTTTCTTGGGTTTCTTCATGTTGGGTGCCACCCAAATGTCCAGCAGGGGCACCCAGTACTTGATTCTGAAGTGACCCTTTGACCTGGAGAGGGAACAGAGCACAGAGCAGTTAGCTTGCATCGACAGCATTCTGGGAGCAGCTGGGTTTCTCCTGAGGAGATGGTGGGTGTGTTTCTGTGGCTCCTTCTCCTCTGAGCTGAGCCTTGAGAGCACAGCAGAGGGAGGGCTGGGACCTGTGTGCTGTGTGCTGACTGGAGCCCGGCCCAGGATGTCCCTGAAAACTCCTTACCAGTGGGAGAAAAGCAGCTGTTTTCCTGAACATTGTAGAACAATTAGATACCCCCCCATATTTATGAGCTCACTAAGAGAACCTTTCACTCAGTTAGCATCTTTCCATGTAGTGTCTTATTTGTTAATCATAATGATCCATGATCATATTTCCCTTATTAATTGTATGAAAATTTTAATTAACTTATTAGGTAATTATTGTCACCCTGAAAGTGCTTGAGGATACTAATGAAATAAGTCATGCATTATAAGTTCCATTAAACATATTTTCTATGAGAATGAAAGAATTAAGATGTATTTTCCATGTCACTTTGTTTTAATTGCTACAGGGGTTATCACAGTGGCTGCCTGATGAATCCACTGTTGTTACTGATCATTCCCCTGTTTCTGTGTGTTTGATTTTGAGAGGACCGAGAGAAATTGAAAGGGTGGGAGACTGAGTTGAAGAGAGGAATGAATCTGCAGCCCTGCTAACTGCTTATGAAGCTTCCCCTGCAGATGAGGAGTGGGGATTGAACCTGGAACCTTGGGCATGGTAACAAGTATGCTCACTGAACCAGGTGTGCCACCAGCCAGCCACCCAGTCTCAGTTTCTAAGGGCTGTGCATACCTTTCCATAAGTTAGAGGGAAAATATTTACCTCATAGAAAGCGTGCACATGTTTACAATGAGTCAATAAGTGCAGCAAGCAAGTAGAAAGTAAAGACACCATAAAGTACTTAATCAAATAGTTTATACTTAGACCTAGATACCTCTTCACCCACTTCCTATTTCACTTCCTTGATCACACTAAGGCTAAACTTGTCAGACAAAGTAAGGACAACAAAAGCTGAATAAGGGCAAGAGACCAGCAGACTTCAATGATGGCTCTCTTGGTCACCACCAGGCCACCCCATCATCTGGGGCCCAAGTCAGGAAATCCTGGGATTCCCACATAGACATGATGGGCCTAGACCGCTGACAGAGACCTGTCTGCACTGTCACTGGTCATCTCCATCAGGAGCAACACCATAAACCTCTTGTGGGCCTCTACAGGACCTTGCCCTCAATGTGGAACAGCAGTGGTAGGGACTGCCCCACTCTCCGAAGGGAGGCCAGGTCATGGAGGAAGACTGGTCCTGACATGAGTGCAGCCTAGAACTGTAAAGGAATCCTGTGAGATCAGCCAAAAGGGGAAGGATGAGTAGAGATGATCTCACTTGTAGGCAGAACATAAGGTTCAACAACAGAAAGGAGAAACACGTAACAGAACGTGGACTGGCTGGTGTATTGAGCCAAAGGGAAGGACTCTAGGGAGGGAGGGCAGGGAGAGGGCTAGGCTGGGGGTGGGGACAGGGGGTGATTGTGGAGTCCTGGAGCATGATGGGAAAGGACCTAAGTCAGTGAAGAGAGTGTTTTGCAGATACCTATCAAGGTGCAATGTCAAGATTACCTTTGTGTCAAGAACTGTACAAAACCATAAACCTACAATAATATTAGTTTAAAAGTTGTTATTTCAAACTTGCTTTCTTAGTGTTTTATTTATAATATTTCACTTAAAGTCTGGCCAAATGTAAAATGCTGCCTAAATGCTGTGCCCATCATAAAGCCAGGCAGAGGCTCACGTACCATGAAAAGGACCTTGTGCACGCGCAAAGGGAACTGCATAGTGGGAGCTGTCACTGGGTGTCTCTCCTCTCTGTTCCCTTCCCCATATCCTTCTCTTGTCTCTCAGGTACTTTAAAAGAAATTTGAAGAGGACTTTGCTCAACAGTGATGTCCGCTGACTGAGTTCATTGCATCGTGTCACACAAAATAAATTCAGTGAATATATTACTCATTCCCTCATTCCCAGGTCCCTGTCACCATGTGCAGGCTGTGAATGCAAACACTTTGCAGAAATTCAGTGTGAGTGTCTGTGAGTCCCGGGAAGCATGTCTGGCTGTGGCTTGTCCTGTCTCCCTCGTGCCCCGTTGGAAGAGCAGGCCAGTGGTGGGTCCTCCAGGCTGGGTCCCTACTGGCCTCTGACTCTGCATCTCTCCTTCAGCTTCTCCACCCTGGCTGCCCTTCCTCAGAACTCGGGGCCCTGCCCAGTCTCCCTGCTTCCCCTCTGCTGCCTGCCGAGTGCTGGACAGAAACCTTGCAGAAAAGCCACCTCTTCTGTCCTCAGGGCAGCAGAGAAGCAGCAGCTGTGGGGTCAGGTACGCACTTTGTGTTGGAGATGAGCAGCATGTTGGAATATAAGATCATTTGTCTTTTCTGCCACTTCCGCCCCTTCTGGAATTTGGCAGGGCCGAAGAGCAGGATGCGGCCACGAGGCATCACTGGGATGTTCTCCTCTTGTGGGCCACTCTCCTCCACAGAAGTCCTGCAACACAGCAGACCCACAGGGCAGCTTGTCACCTGGCATTCGGGACACAGGGGCTCATGCTGATGCCAGCACTCATAGCATTACAGAGGAGTCTCAGTCCCCTAGAAGGACTCAACACCCCCACTCAAGAGTCCTGAGCTACACAGAGCTCCTGTGAGAGTTGAAGTCACTCAGGGCCAGTGGAGATGGAGGGCAGCTTGAAGGACAGGACACAGGGACTGTCACATTAGTGTCAGGGGACAAGGAAGCAGCCGAGTCACTGGACCTGGGAGAAAGGAGACACTAAGAGGGAGTGAGGGTTGGGGTTCCGGTGCTTGGTGCTGGGGAAGGAGCTGAGTGATTGGTGGAAGTGTTCTGCAGATCCCTTTCATGGGGAGATGAGAAATCTTACCTGTGTCAACAATCCGCACTGTAGTGAATTAACACTGGCCCCCAATATAAGAATTAAAAAAAAAAAGTAAGGGGATGCTAGAGGTCAAAGGAGAGAGGATGAGAAATGTTTCAAAGAACCAGCTCAGGGCCAAGGCCTAAAGGCAGCACAGTGTCTAGAGTGTTGTGGGAAAATCATCAACCCCAAGTATCATCTGCAGTTTTGCCTCTGAGACTCTGCTTCTCTCTCTACCCATTCCTCTCCCCCTTTTCTTTCCTCTTCGCTTCTTTTTCTTCTCTTCTCTGTCTCTCTTCCTCTGTCATAAAAAATAAATTTAAACAGATCCACATGGGACCTACAGAGGTCAGATTGCATGGCCTCCAAGAGTGTGAAGAGGTCATTCCATTGTGGTCTCACATTAACATACACACTTAGATAACAGAATTATTGAAAACTGACTCTAATCTTCTTTAAGTCAGTCTTCACTTTGGGGTTGAAGGGGCCAGGAATCCCACAATCAGCAAATAATAAATCAAACATCCAAATGTTTCTCAACTCAAGGAAGTACTAAGTTATTTGTGGCTGTGCCCTGAGTAAGCCCACAGGACTCTGATCCTAGCAGGTCAAGTCTGCTCTCTGGCATCAGCAGGAGTTACCTGTGTTCATCATGAGCACAGGTAACCGTTCATGAGACCAGGGCTGAACCTGAGGCTTCTGTCAGTGGGCATCACACAGAGCACGTCCTGGGACTGCCCTCCTCCTGCTCTGCCGGTCACACAGGGCATGTGAACAGACTCTACCTGAAGCAGGACAGACAGCCCAGACACCCTGAAAGCCGCGAAGACTTTCTGTTAGACGCAGACATCCTCTATTCTTCACTCCTTGATGCTAAAGAGAGAGCTGGACACAGCACTCCTTGTACTGTCAGCTCAGTCTCCAAGACTGAAGATTCCGCTGTAGCCAAGGCCCCTGGGCTGTGATGTCATCGGTCAAAGGTCAGTGTCATAACTGACCAGCTGACAGCATGACTGACTCCCTGAAGCATGTTACACCACCCCTCTTGATTATTAAAATAGTTTTCTTTTGAGATGACTGTAGACTTTCAGGCTTTTCTAGAAATAATAGAAATGTCACAAGCCGGGAGTCAGGCTGTAGTACAGCGGGTTAAGCGCAGGTGGCGCAAAGCACAAGGACCGGCATAAGGATCCTGGTTTGAACCCCGGCTCCCCACCCACAGGGGAGTCACTTCACAGACGGTGAAGCAGGTCTGCAGGTGTCTATCTTTCTCTCCTCCTCTCTGTCTTCCCCTCCTCTCTCCATTTCTCTCTGTCCTATCCAACAACGACAACAACAATAATAACTACAACAATAAAACAACAAGGGCAACAAAAGGGAATAAATAAAATAAATATTTTAAAAAAAAAGAAATGTCACAAGCCATTTCACACAGTAGTTATATCATTATATAATTCTAAACAGTAAATATCACAGCAAGATATTCACATGGGTGCTGTCAGAGACACACTATTTCCAGGAGCATCAGTAGTTGTGGAGTTGGAGAGGGGCCCCGAATATTGAAAGCAGCTGTTGATGTGTAGCCACTTGTTCTGTGTGGATATTTCCAGCTGCACCCACCCTGTGATAACTATGAAAAGGTGGGATGAGACGTTATTGGGATCGCAGACTCTCCCCTTGCTTGGATGGGTGTCAGCAGCCTAAGCTTAAGCTTCCTAATAAAGGCTCTTACTATTGCATGTGATTCTGGTCTTCTTTGTGTGAGATTGGGACTTGAACTTCTGGGCATAACAGTAGTGTGTGTGTGTGTGTGTGTACACACAAAGGAAATCTTATCTGCATAAACCCATTTTTAAATTAAACAATCCAATAGCAAATGAGTTGTAGATACTCTTCTTTTTTAGTTTTATTTATTTTTTAAATATCTTTAATGGTGAATTAATGTTTTACATTCAATAGTAAATACGATAGTTTGTACATGCACAACATTTCCAAGTTTTCCATATAACAATACAATCCCCATTAGGTTCTCTGTCATACTTTTTGGACCTGTATTCTCCCTTCCACCAACCCATCTTTTACTTTGGTGCAATACGCCAATTCCAGTTCAGGTTCAAGTTGTACATATTCTATGATGTCCTTCAACTCTAGTATAAAGATACACATCCGAGTAACCACTAGAGGACTTGATGTAGCCTAGAATAGATAGATGCCTTAGCTTTTTGCTATATCTTTTCTCTTTTTTATTATTAGGTCTTTCATTTTCTGTTTAATTTGCTATTAATTTTGTTACAAGATTGTGATCACAGTGCACAGTTCCGCACCACCAGAGTACTGTATCCCCTCTCTCCCAAAGACAACCACCAGAGTTCTCACAAGTCTCACAGTTTGCTTGCTTCTGTTTTGTTTGGATTTTTTTTGACAAGTTCAGTGAATCATATCTCCAGATTCCACATATGAGTGAAACCATCTGGTAGTTGTGTTTCATATCTTCACTTATTTTGGTAATCACTTCAGTTCCATCCATTTTTCTTTTTGATTGCAGAGTAGTATTCCATGGAACATCTATCCCATGAGTCCTTATTCAGTCAAGTCATCTCATGATGGGAATCTAGGTGGCGTCCACTCTTTTTCATTTTCTTTTTAATAATCATTTTATTATAGTTCACTGGACAGGGACAGAGAAAGTGAGAGTGAATGAGCAGATGGAGAGATAGAGAAGGAGAAGGAGAGACACCTGCTGCACTGCTTCACCTGCTTGTGAAGCTCTTCCTCTTCAGGGGGACCAGTGTCTTGAACCCAGCAGCTTGTAACTAGTGAAACTGAGAGGGGGTGGATAGAGAGAAGGAGAGGGCTAGGGAGACAGCATAATGGTTCCGCAAAAAGTCTTTCAAGCCTGAGAGTCTGAGACCTAGGTTCACTCCCCAGCACCACCATATCCAGAACTGAGCAGTGTTCTGGCTCAAAATAATAACAATAAATAAAAAAGAGAGAAGGGGAGAGAGAGAGAGAGACATGTGCAGACCTGTTTCATTTACTTGTGAAGGAGCCTAAACATTTTGTTCCAAATAAGTAAACTGTGAGAGAAAGATGATCAAAAAAGATGTGGGAGTCAAGAAAAAAATATTAGTAACCCTTTGTTTTTTAAAAAGATTTCATTTATTTATTCATAAGAAAGACAGAGGAGAGAGAGAAAGAAGCAGACATCACTCTGGTACATGTGCTGTCAGGGATCAAACTCAGGACCTCATCCTTGAAAGTTCAATGCTTTATCCATTGCACCATCTCCCAGACCACATTAGTAAGCCTTTTTAAAATCAGGACTTAATATTTTCCAATAAAGACTGATTATAGAAACAAGAGGTGGTACACCTGGTTAAGCGCATATGGTATTAAGCATAAGTTCCCACACAAGGATCTGGCTTGAGCCCCTCTCTGAGCCTCCACTCCCCACCTGCAGAGGGGTCACTTTTCAATCAGTGAGGCAGGTCTGCAGGTGTCTCTCTTTCTCTCTCCCTCACTATCTCCTCCTCCCCTCTCAAATTTTGTCCTGTCAAATAAAATGGAAAAAAAGCCTCCAGGAGCAGTGGATTCATAGTGCTGGCACTGCGCCCCAGTGATAATCCATCCTTGTGGCAAAGAAAAAAAAAAAGGTTGATCACAAAGCTGATTAGAACACAGGAATATAATTTGATATTTTAAAGTTTACATTTTGAATCCCCAAAGACATTTTTACTGTTGCAGCAATTTTACTTGCAGGTAAAGGATGATAATTGAGGTACTTCTTGTAGATCCTGATCAGATAACCTGTGAGTTCTGTATTTTAATCAGGTTTAATCCCCAGCATCACCATATCTATATATATTTTTTCTCTGTCTCTTACTAATAAAACATTGAAAGCATATTTATAAAATATAACATGATAACAGGTTCTAATCAGAAATGAACAGGGAGAAATCAGAGCTAGGATGGGAGGGGTACAGAACACAGGAATAATGATGCAGATAACCCAGAAATAAACTTAATAAGTGCTGTTTTGAGATGTCTTCAGAAACGATAACAAAATGAATATGAAAGATCAAAAAATAATTCAGGAGAAAAAATAACAACAAATGTTCCAGCTTTCTCACTGAATGGCGATTTCAGTGCCTTGGCAAAATCTCCATTAAAGATTAGACCCACACCAGGGAGGAGCTCAGCAGGTTGAGCAAGTGCTAATTACAATAGGCCCTGGATTTGAAACCCAGCTCCCCATGGGAGTGCTATTTATTACCAGAGGAAGCTCTACCTGATGGAGCAGTGAGACCTATTCATCATTGACTGTCTATCTAAATCTAGTTTAAGTTTGTAGCATGATTCAGTGCTGTTTCATTATATTACTGATGAGAAAAAGGCAATGATGGTGCAAGTTGAACGGAAGGGCTTTGTTCAAGAATCTGCATTTGCATCCTTGACCTGCCAACACCCATGTCCAGCACAGAAGCAATTACAGAAGCCAGACCTCCCACCTTCTGCACCTCATAATGACCCTGAGTTCATACTTCCAGAGGGCAAAGAACAGGAAAGCTTCCAATAGAGGGGGTAGGATGGAGAAATCTAGTGGTGGGAATTGTTTGTGCAATTGTACCCCTTTTATCAAAGGGACTTGTCCTTCGTAATTAAATCAATTTAAAAGGGAAGAAAAATACACATAACATTTATATTCACAGAAATAACATTGTTCTTATCTTACACACCTTCCAATGGCCTCAGACTCCCTGAATTACAGTCCATTTTAAAACCTTTACAAACCTTCCTATGCAAAGAGAAAAAAAAATGTAAAACCTTATAAGCTGCTCTTCAAAAATAAAAATAATCTGAACGCAAAAACAAACAAACTGTTTTTCAGTTTTAAGCATGTACTTAAGGAGAAAGACACCAGCAAACACCACTCATCTCTCACGCAAGCAGTGCTGGCACAGAAGCCAAAATCTCCCACATCCAAGTTTAGTGTCACAAAGATGTCACAAAGACTCTCAAAGATAGTTCTTGCCCAACTGCCCAAATCCTCTTCAGTTCTCAACCATCTAGCTCAGTGCTACTGTCACCAAAAAAGAACCCACTGCCAGCAGCTTCTCTCCTCAAGGACTAAGCTTTCTGCTTTCCACAGCACCTCAGTGCCCATCTGCCACGTGGCTGAGCGGCTTCCTCCCCCAGAAGACTGAGGCCCTGCCTTCCTGGGGTCACATCTGGGAAAGCACCAGTCCCCGCAGGGTTCCAGCAGGTTCACTGACCTCGCTGGTCTGGTCGGTCACAGGCAGGATACTCAGGAGACAGCAGTTCAAGCGCACGAATGAGCACCACAACATCTGCAAACTGGACAGAGCCAGGTGGGCTCTCTGGGGCAGGGAGAAGCCTGTCCGCCTACCTGTCTGCATCCTCTTCTCTGAGCTCACATCTCCCAGCGCTGCGCCGGCTTGGCTGCCACTGCACTTCTGTCCAGGGTCCTGCTGGTGCGGTCACTCAGGACTGTTGATGGAGAAAAAGGTTGTCACAGGGTGAGGATGAACAAGAACCAGGTGTGTGACCCACAGGAAGGGCAGTGGGGACCCTGCTCTGTGCCCAAGGGACAGGACAGAGGCGGGGGCTTCAGTCCTCCATCACTCTAGCAGAAGGGCCCAGCTCCACCCAGAACCCTGCATTTTATTAAGTGAGTTCTTCCTGAATAGTAGGAATAATGATATTTTAGTGCAAAGTCTCCAAGATTTTCTCTAAGGGATTTATTTCTTTATTTTCACCAGGATATCACCAGGATTTGGTGTCTGCGTGAATGATGAATCAACAGCTGCTAGTGGTCTTTTTTTAAAAAAATTCAAATATTTATTTATTTTCCCTTTGTTGCCCTACTAGTGGTCACTTTAATTTTATTTTGGATATATAGAGAAAGAAACTGAGAAAGGTGAGATGAAACCTCAACAAAATGAACACAAAAAAAGTGGTCAGGATATACGAGTAGGTGACTCTCTAAAGAAGAGATACATGTGGCCCACAGACACCTGCAGAAATGCTCCAATTCACTCATCATCAGAGACGTGCAAATCAAAACTACTTTGAGATTCCACCTCACACTGGTGATAATGGGCTCCATCAGTCAAACAAGAGAAGGTAACTGTTGGAGAGGATGTGGAGAGAGGGGAACTCTACTGCACTGCCAGTGGGATGCAAACAGATGAACCCAGTATGAGAACAGCATGGAGACTCCTTAAACAAATAAAAATGGAACTGCCACATGACCCAGCAATTCCATTCTTAGGCATATACCCAAAAGATATAAAAGCACTGACTCAGAGAGGTTCAGCCCCATGTTCAGGGCTTCCTGGCTTTCTGCAGGTGTGGAGGCTGGGAGTTCATTTTTACCTCCTCTGTTCTGACAAAATGTTTCCCTGCTCTTTGAAGGGAGTTCCAAGGTGTGGGAAGACTATAGTTTCCGGCTGACAGTCCCTCTTGCCAGCTGAGACCTGCCTTGGTGATTATTTCAGCCTCAGAGCTGCAGCAGGTGGTGAAAGAAGGTTATTATTATTATTATTATTATTATTATTTGTATAGAGACAGAGAGAAATTGAGAGTGGAGGGGGAGATAGAAAGGGAGAGAGACAGAGAAACACCTGCAGCCCTGCTTCACCACTTTTGAAGCTTTGCCCCTGCTGGTGGGGACTGGGGACTTGAACCCAGGTCTTTGCACACTGTAATGTGTGGACTTAACCAGGTGCACTACTGCCTTGCCCCAGAAGGTTATTATTATTGCATCAAGACTCTCACATGGTGGAGAACCATCATATGCCAAGGGTTTACTTCACGCCTTTGTTCATGAGAGAACCATGTAGAAGGTTACAACCAGTTCAAAGGAGAATTCAAAGTACACATGCAGAGGGCAGTCAGGACTCATAAATTTGCAAGTGGTGGTCAAAGGGACACTTTCCCAGAGCAATAATCACTTTAATAAAAACATTACTATTGGGAGTCTGGTGGTAGGGCAGTGGGTTAAGCACACATGGTGCACAGCACAAGGACCCGCATAAGGATCCCAAGTTGGGTCCCCAGCTCCCCACCTGCAGGGGAGTCACTTCACAGGCGGTGAAACAGGTCTGCAGGTGTCTATCTTTCTCTCCCCATCTCTGTCTTCCCCTCCTCTCTCCAGTTCTCTCTGTTTCCTATCTAACAACGACGACATCAGTAACAACAACAATAACTACAACAACAATAAAATACACAAGAAGATCAACAAAAGGGAAAATTAAAAAAATACCATTAACCCCCCCTGCTATTTTTTGCATAGCTTCCATAGTCTAAGAGAGGAAGGACAGGAGACGTTATGGTACTCTTTCTCCCCCTCAAAAATAGACTTTAAAAAAATATTTATTTTACTCATTTCATATGAGACAGAAGTCGATCCCCCACCCACAAACCAGGTTTCTTGCTGGAGCTTGGTCCCTACATGATGGATCCACTGATCCCGGCAGCCTTTAAAATAACCACACACACACACACACACACACACACACACACACACACACACATTTATAGAGAGAAATAGGGGCAGGTAAGAGGGAGAGAGCAAGAGACTTACAGTACTGCTCCACAGCTTGTGAAGCTTCTCCTTATCCCCAGTACCCTCCAGGTGGGGACGCAGGGCTTGAATCTCCAGTCCTCATGCATGGTAATGTGTGGTGCACCATTGCCAAGCCCCATAAGTAAACCTTAATTTAATAAAAGCTAGAACTCTTTGGGGGAGGTGGGTTTGAGTTAATACACTCTAGTCTCTGATTGTGGGTTCCAATGGCAATAAAGCAATTACCTTTCATGCAACAGTTTGTGTGTGTGTGTGTGTCGGTTTGGCTTCCTGTGGCACTGAGCTCTCATTCAAATTCAAGAAACGGGTGATGGGGGCTGGAGAGACAGCGTAAGGGTTCTGTAAAAGACTTTTAAGCCAGAGGCTTTGCGATCCCAGGTTCAGTTACCCCACCACCACCATTAACCAGAGGTGAGCAGTGCTCTGGTCTGTCTGTATCTCTGTCTCTTATTAAAATAAAATAAAATTTCTTTACAAATATAAAAAGAACTAGGGAATGGACAGGGGTAAGCTGGTCCGGAGAGAATGCTCACTGGGCAAGGGCACCTGTCTTGCCAGGTGCTCATCCAGGCTGGAGCCCTGGTCCCACCAGGAGAGCTGCTATGGCTGCACAGGGAGCCTCGGGGTTGTGTGTCTTCTCTGTCTCTCTACCTGAACAAAATAGAGGTTTGAAGAGGTGAAGTCACTCATACGTGAGACCTCAGCTCCAGCGTTACTATTATAAATAAAAGAAGCTGAGGCGGGGCTATTTGCATGTATTGTTGGCGCCACTGCTGGGGGAAAGAGGCAGGAGAGTTCTGTTTGGTGATTAGTTTGGGTTAGTTTATGAATCGTTGTTCCTGAATAAAGAAATACAGCTTCCCTGCCCAGCCGTGTGTCCTCGAGTCTCTGTCTACTGCCACTACGCTAGCCCGGCCTGCTGGCGCGCCAAATATTAACAACATGCACGTACACAGGAGGCCAGGAAAGAGCCCCACACAGAGCTGCCGCCCACGTGACCGGAGGCCGCTCGGAGCCCAGCAGGGAGGGGTCACAGGAGGCATCGCGCATGCACAGAGAGGGCACGTGTTCCATGTGCTGCCATTGCTCCATGCAGAGCAGGCCGGGGAGCCGCCCACAGGTGACCCTGGTGCCCCTGGTGCTGCTTGCTTGGGGGTGTGGCAGGTGGCTGGAAGCTCTTGATCTCCCCTCAAGTAGAAGGAGAATTCCCACACGTGGGCCAGGGAAATAGCTCCCTTGGGTAGAGCGCTGCTCCACCTTCTGCAACCCAGGTTCTTGGAGGCTTTGATGCTGGCGCTGCTTTCACTCTCTCATTTCTAATGAGGAAAAAAACAGGAGGAGAGGGGAGGAGGAGGAGGGGAGGAGGAAAGAAAAAAATCCACATGTGGAGTTGGATGGTGGAGCCCTGGGCAGAGCGCACACAGGTTGCTGCGCCTGAGGACCCTGGTTCGAGCCCTGCTGCCACCTGCGGGGCGGGGGTGGGGGTGGGTGCAGCTCTCTCTCTCTCTCTTTCTTCCTCCTTGTTTCTCACCATTTGTCAAAAAAAAAACAAACAAAAAACGTTTCAGAAAAAACAGTTCAAGCCCCTGGCTCCCCACCTGCAGGGGGGTCGCTTCACAAGCAGCTGTCTGTTTGTGTCTGTCCCTTTCCTCTCAGCTCTCACTGGTCTGTTCAGTAAAATGGGGAAAGTAGCCGCTGGGGCAGTGGATGCACAGAGCCCAGAGCTGACCCTGTGGCTGAGAAGAAAATGAAGAAGCGCGGCGGGACGGTCGCGGTTCTGCAGAGACTCCCTGCCTAAATATTTCTTATACTTAATTCTTTCAACAACTACACAAAGCAAGTATTTTCATTTCTTCCCCCCACTACCCCTATATTCCTCAATGCAGACTTTTAAAAAAATGTTTTTATAGAGTCAGAGAAGGAGAGATAGTGAAAAAGAAAGAACCACAGCATCAAAACTTTCTTCAGTATGGTGGGGGCCAGGCTGGAACCTGGATCATTTGCATCTTGGATCCCATGTCAAAGCAGTGCGCTGTCCAAATGAGATATTTCATTGATTCACAAACTTAAATTTTTAAATAACTGTTAACTGTTTACTTGTTTAACTTATTTAGTTATTGCCACCAGTGTTGTCACTGAGTTTCAGTGCCTGCAAGATTCCATTCCTCCTGGTGGCTGTTTTCTTCCCTTTCTGCAAGACAGGGAGACAGAAAAGGGGAGAGAGAGAGAGAGAGAGAGAGAGAAGAAGAAGAAGAAGGAGAAGGAGAAGGAGGAGAAGAAGAAGGGGAAGAAGGGGGAGGGGAAGAAGGAGACAGAGAAGGAGAGGAGGAAGAAGAAGGGAGCTGCTAGTGAAGCATCCCCACTGCAGGCATCCTGTGTGGGTGCCCAGGGCTCAAACCCAGGTCTTTACACATGCCAGGTGAGCCACCTGCTGGCCTACTTTTTATGATTTTTAAAATTTATTTGCTTGTTTATTTGATCATCAGTGAAGTTTCACTTCTTTAGGATGATTCTTCAGATAGAAAGGTAAGAGACAGGGCCAGGCAGTCGCACACCTACTTAAGAGCACATATTACAGTACACAGCTACCTGGGTTCAAGCCCCTGGTCCCCACCTGCAGGGGGAAAGCTTCATGAGTGGTGAAGCAGAGCTGCAGGTGTCTCTCTGTTTCTTTCCCTCTCTACCTCCTGCACAATCTCTCTGTCTCTATCCAATAATTTAAAAAATCATAAATATTAATTTTAAAAAAGAGAAAGAGAGAGACAGAAAAACACCATAACAGTAAGTCTTCTTCAGCTCAGTGTGTGCTGGGCTGGAACCTATTTTGTGCCCATAACAAAGCAAGTGCACTGTCCAAGTGAACTATCTTGCCAGATCATGAACACAAATAGTATTTTATCTATTTATTTCAACATTTTTATTATGTTTATTTATTAACTAGAGGCAGGCAGAAATTGAAAGGAAGGGGAATATAGAGTGGGAGAAAGAAAGACACCTGCAACACTGTTTCACCACTAGTGAAGATTTCCTCCTACAGGTGGGGGCCAGGGGCTTGAACCAGGGTCCTTGTGCACTGTAACATGTGAGCTCAACCAGGTGTGTCACCACCCAGCTCCTTAATTTTATTTAAAAAAGATCTTTGTAACTATTATTTTTAAAACATTAGTATTATCTATATTCTTGTCTATTAATTCTTTTCTTGTATTATGATAGGGACCGAGAAATAGAGCAAGAGAGGGGAAGCAAGAGAGAGGAAGAGAGACACCTGCAGCACTGCTTCACCACTTGTGAAGTCCCCCAGGTGGGACTGGAGGCTTGAACCTGGGTCCTTATGCATGGTAAGTTGTGCACTTTACAGGTTACACTACCTTCTGGCCTCTCTCTCTCTCTTTCTGATTAAAAGGATATAAAAAGTCTACTGGGGGGGGGGCAGGTGGTGGTACATCTGGTTAAGTGCACACGGTACTAAGCACAAGGTTCCATGCAAGGATCCGAATTCGAGCCCCCAGGATGCTTCACAAGTGGTGAAGCAGGTCTGCAGGTGTCTATTTTCTCTCCTTCTCTGCTTCCCTCTTCTTTCTCAGTTTCTGTCTTATCCAATAAAATGGGGAAAAAATGGCCGCCAGCAACAGTGGGTGCATGGGGTTGTCACTGAGGCCCAGCAGTAACCCTAGAAGCAAAGAAAAAAATGCTACTGGGAACTTGCAGGTAGAAAGCTCTGCGGGCACACATCCCCCTTCCCCATGAGAGATGTGCCATCAGCTCATCGGCTCACTGTGAAGGAGGACAGAAGTCCAGAGTCAAGGTGTCAGCAAGCTCACACTCCCTGCAACACCTCTTGGGGAAGCTGATTTCCTGCCTGGTCCAGGTTCTGGTCATCTATGGTGCTGCCAGGTGGTGTCAGGGCTTGAACCTATGTGCTGGCACATGTGAAGCTGTGTGTTCGTCTGGGTGAGCTCTTTCCTGGCCCCTTTTCCAGGTTCTGGAAGCCCCAGGCATTCTTGGGTTTGTGGACTCATCACTCCAGACTGATCTTCTGCATAGGAGTTCTCCCAGTCTCTGTCCAAATAGAGGGTTTTCACTGGGGCCTCACACCTGCGAAGCTCCACCACTCCTAATGGGCTTTTTTAAAGCTAGAAGGCAAGGGATGAGAGACAGAAGAAGAGATAACACAGCACTACTGTACCATGGGTGAAGCTTCCCCTGTGTGGTAGCCAGGTGGGGAGGGGTTTGAACCCTGGTCCTTGTGCACGATGAAGTGTGTGTTTGACCAGGTGAGCTACTATTTATTTTCACTGAAGTAACTGTGCGGCAAATTACATAAGCTCCAGGTATGCTGTTAAACATCCAAATATGGATAGAATATTTTCAGTTTGGGAGTCGGGTGGTAGTACAGTGGGTTAAGCACTTGTGGCACAAATTGCAAGGACATCCCTGTTTGAGCCCCTGGTTACTCACCTGCAGGGGAGTTGCTTCACAGGTGGTGAAGCAGGTCTGCAGGTGTCTATCTTTCCCACTCTCTGTCTCCCCCCCATTTCTCTCTGTCCTATCTAACATTGATGACATCAGTAACAACAATAACTACAACAACAACAATAAGAAACAAGGGCAAGAAAAGGGAAAATAATTAAATAAATATGAAAAATACTCATGCCATTTATATCAAAGAATGATAAATACTTAGAAAAAAAATACTTTCAGTTCCTCAATAAAAGACCAATGTTATCCTCCACCAGATAGTGGGCCCCATATACCCAGTCTCTTTCCATTCTGTGAGAAAAGCCTGGAGTCAACTTTTTTTTTTCATTTTTTTTTTTTTGCCAGGATTTGAACTTGGGGTCTTAAATGTGTGCAATGCTGCTGACCAGTTTCCCGGTCCAATTTTGTCTTTTTTAATTTTGGAAGAGGAGGCACAGAAGAAAGCAGGAGCGACGCCACAGCACCTCTCCATCACCCAAGGAGCCATAAGCGCTGCTCCCACACGGGGCCAGGGACAGAACCCAGGGCCTTGTATTCGGTCATGCACATGCTCCACCAGGTGAGCTACCTCTCTGCCTGCCCCATTAATTGATCTCACAGTCTAGATGGATTTGTTTTTATCTGCCTCCGGCTTCTTTATTAAGAACAAAGAGATTTAGTGAATTGGGAAGTAAAATCCAGAGTGTCCTTCAATACCACCTTCCCTCCAACCAATTCCTCCAAACAGCCTCCCATACCTTTATGTCCTCGTTCCTTTCTTGCTGAATGAAGAACTAAAATCCCCATAGCCTTAGTGTTAACCCCAGAGCTCTCATTCCCTAGCTCTCCCCTTTCCTATCCTTCATTTCTGGGAAGTACAAGCATCTTAATTTGAATACATGGGACAAACCAGAGAGTTGACAGGAACAACAGGAGAGGCTTCACCGTCAGTGAGAGGGACAAAGGAGTATAGTGAAGTGAAGTGAGGGCCTAGTCCCACCCCACCTGCGGCCCACCACACGCCATCCCTACACACAACGCATAAGGCTCGAGGCATGCGAGTATCGCCCAAACCTCAGAGCTGGGCCCCATCCCTGGCTGATGTTTGACCTACCGGGAGAGCCTTGGAAGCTCAGCCAGGTTCTAGGGTCAACCCAGCCCTGCTCAGCCCTCCTGAGCCTTCACCTCCACCACCTGGTGGGGGCGAGATAGGAAAGTCTGAAGCCAGAAGACACCGCATGCTGGGGTACTGCTAAGAGGAGGAGGGCTCTCCAGGCAACTCCTTGACGCTTCAGTCTAGAAGTTTTTAAAAATTTTTAGTTTTTCAAATTTTCCTTTTCATACAAGAGTACCAGTCATATTAGATAAAGGCTCATTGTAATGATTTGCCTTCACTTGATAGATCTGTGAAGACTCTAGTTCCACATAAGATGTCATTCATAGAACTGAGGAGATAGCACACGTGGCTGTGCAGAATGACTCTGAGGTCCCATATTCAGTCCGTGCCATCACTATAAGCCAGAACTGCACAGTGCTCTGGTAATTAATAACTAACTAAATAAATAAATTCATAGGTCCTGAGAGTGAGGACTTCAACTAGACTTTAAAAATACTTTATGCTTCTTAAATAAAAAATTTTTAAAAAGTACTTTATGCTTTATTATTTTTGTTTCTTTGGTTTGGTCTTTGGTGTCAGGGATTGAATTCAGGGCCTCATACATGCAAATATGTGTATTTTCTCTACCAGGGAACTCCATTTCCAGCCTCAAGACCTGCCTGGTTTTAATGGAGTTGGTTCTCCCTTATCAAAGACACACTACAGAATAGATGTGCAGAGACCAGACTGTCACATTGGCTCTGCTACTACTCCCTGAGCCCTGCACAGCTAGTAAGTACCATTCTGAGTGAACCTGAGCTGGGAAATTTATCTCTGCTTAGTTTCATCATTTTCAAAATGGGAATAAATAATAGTCCCCTTTAGGTCTCTGAATTAATAACTGGGACAAAACAATGTCAGGCAAAAACAATGACTGGCAGATCATATGTTCTCAGAATATAGGAAACATGTGAGAAGGTAAAATTCACTCAAGCCTAGAAACAAGACCAAAATCTATTTAGACTTACAGAAAGGTTGTGCTGGGTCCCAGAAGGTAGAGCTCAGGACCTACATGCATGAGTCCTCAGGTTCAATTCCTGGCAACACATTTAAAAAAGAGGGCAAGGTGTTAGTGTACCTGGTTGGGTGCACATGTTGCAGTATGCAAGGACTCAGGTTCACACTCCTGTCCCCACCTTCAGGGGAAAAGCTTCATGAGTGGTGAAGCAGTGCTGCATGTGTGTGTGTGTCTCTCTCCCTTTCTGTCACACCTCCCTCTTGATATCTAGTTTTCTCTATCCAATACATATATAAAAATAATTTGAATTTTTTAAATAAAGAAACATGTTGAAATAAGAATACAAATGGATTCAGAGCCAGTTCTTGTCCTAATGGGTAATAAAATCATATTTAAAATATTTTATTTATTTATGAAGAGAGAAAGAAACAGACATCACTCTAGCATATGTGCTGCTGGGGGTAGAACTTGGGACCTCATGCTTGAGAATCCAAAGCCCTATCACTGTGCCACCTTCCGGACCACAGGGGGTAGTAAAATCTTAACCTCTAGGGGGCTGGGCAGTAGCACAGTGGGTTTAGTGCACATGGCACAAAGCACAAGGACCAGCATAAGGATCCCGGTTTCAGCCCCTGGCTCCCTACCTGCAGTGGGGCTGCTTTACTGGCAGTGAAGCAGGTCTACAGGTGTCTTTCTCTCCCCCTACCTGTCTTCCCCTCCTTTCTCCATTTCTCTCTGTCCTATCCAACAATGACAGCAATAACAACAATAATAACAACAGCAGTTATAAACACCAAAAGCAGTGGATTCCTGGCGCAGGCACCAAGCCCCAGCAATAACCCTGGAGCCAAAAAAAAAAAAAGAAAGAAAGAAACTTAACCCCTGGGGTTATAGTATCTACCGACAGAATTCATTTCCTATAGGAATCATTTGCATCTTTATCAGAAAATATTTGCAACTTTTCATCTAAATTTTACTGAGTCTGGGCTGTAATTGAGAATAAATAGAGGGTGGTGGTAGATAGCATAATGGTTATGGTGAGACTCTCTGCCTAAGGCCCCAAAGTCCCAGGTTCAGTCCTCTACAACACCATAAACCAGAGCTGAGCAGTGCTCCAGTAAAAAAAAAATATCTAGTCTAAGAATAAATACAGGGTGCAGGGTTGGGGATGGGGGGAAGATAGCATAGTAGTTATGCAAAGAGATTATCATGCCTGAGGATCCAAAGTCCTAGATTTAATCCCCTGAACCACCATAAACCAGAGCTGAGCAGTGTCTGGTAAAAAAAAAAAATGGAGGAGTAAGGAGACAGCACAGTGGTTCTGCAAAAGACTTCATGCTTGAGGCTCTGAGGGCCCAGCTTCAGTCCCCAGCACCATAGTAAGCAGAGCTGAGCAGTGCTCTTTTTTAATCTCAGTATATCTCTAATGAAAATAAATATGACATTTGAAAAAGAATAAATAGTAAGGCAAAACAAAGCCACACTTCTCTAGTCATCAGATGATAATCCAAGTGGGTCTGTGAGAGAAAGCATCAGTGAGACACTGGAAGGACATGTGATTTTCCTATTGTTTTCTTCCCAAGTTTCAGGCCAGCATTTTCCAACATAAATATATTGCAAGACATTTCAGTTGCAAGCGAAATTACATGTATTCTAGTATCTACATTAGAAAAGTAAAATGAAAAGGGACAATTAATTCAACTATTTTTATTCTCACCTTTATTCTGCACAGGTCCTTGTGCTTTGTGCTATGTGCACTTAACAAAGTGCACCAACACCCAGCCCCCCAGTAGGCTTTTTGTATTTTTTTAATCAGAGAGAGAGCAGCTAGAAGGTAGTGTAACCTGTAACAGCATAATGGTTTTGAAAAAGATTTTCATGCCTGAGACTCTGAGGTCTCAGATTCATTCCCTGGCACTGCCATAAACTACAGCTGAGGAGTGCTGTGTTGTCTCTCTCTCTCTTTATCTCTCTCTCTCTCTCTCTCTCTCTCAAGATTTATTTATGAGAAAGATAGGAGGAGAGAGAAAGACCCAAACATCACTCTGGTACATGGGCTACTAGGGATTAAACTCAGGACCTTATGATTGAGAGTCTAATGCTGCCTCTCAGACCACATTTCTCTTTCTGTCTCATTCTCCCCCTCTGTCTTCCCCGCCTCTCTCCATTTCTCTCTGTCCTAACAGCGACGGCATGACATCAATAACTACAACAATAATGAAAAGCAACAAGGGCAACAAAAGGGAAAATAAATAAATATTTTTTAAAAGGCAGTATGATGAAACTAGATATCCGCATCAGCATCTTAATGTGTTCTTACTTCTGGAAACAACTGGACAAGAACTAGAAAGTTTGTGCTGCTATTACCACCAAACCCTACTCAACCCTACCGTGTGTGTGTGTGTGTGTATGTGTGTGTGTGTGTGTGTGTGTGTGTTCAGCTTTAATGTATTTCACATGAATTAACCTCTTTACAAATTAGTGCCATGTTTTAGTATAGTAACAACGCCTTTCTTTGTCTGAAAGTTATTTTTATCTACAGAACCTAACTTCCTTGCTTGATAACCCTCTATCCATCTAGCTGGTGTTATAAAGTAACTCAAACATGTGGAGTGTTTTACTGTGTCACTTCATCAGCAATGATACTACCAAGATAAAGTAAGTCTGGATCATTTGTCGTTAAAAATATCCCTCTGGGAGTTGGGCAGAAGCACAGAGGGTTAATCGCAGGTGGCACAAGGCACAAGGGCCAGTGTAAGGATCACAGTTCAAGCCCCCGGCTCCCCACCTTCAGGGGAGTAGCTTCCCAGGCAGTGCAGCAGGTCTGCAGGTATCTCTCTTTCTCTCCTCCTCTCTGTCTTCCCTTCCTTTCTTCACTTTTCTCTGTCCTATCCAATAATGACAACAATAATAACTATTAAAAAAAACCAACAAGGGCAACAAAAGGAATAAATAAATAAAATATCCCTCTAAGCTTGCCTATAGAGGTTGTTTAGAGACAGAACAGAAGTTTTGCCAAAGGCTACTTCTAGGTGGGATCTTCCTCCTGGATGCTTTTTGTTGGGTGAAGTCTACCCCTAGACACCTGGGCATTGTAGTGAACTAAGCTGTTTGCAGTGCTGCATCCAGATATGTCATGTTCTGAAAGGGAAGGACCATCACCTCTCAGTGTGGATAAAGCCTCTCAGAGTGGATAAAATTTTCTTCTCTTCTCTGATAGTAAGATTTTTTTTTGAAAGATTGAAGTGACAACCTAATAAAGACAACCTATGACAAGCCCACAGCTAGCATGAGGGAAGATAAGTCAAACACTCACTATTTGCAGATGATATGATAGTATGCATAGAAAAGCCTAAATAATCCAGCAGTAAGCTCTTGAAAATTATCAAGCAATATAGTAAGATGTCAGGCTACAAATTAGCATATAAAGTCAGTGGCATACCTCTATGGAAACAAATTAACAGAAGAAGAAATCATTCTGGATTTCTTCTTCTGGATTTCAATCCCTTTTACTATAGCAATAAAACATAATAGGAATAAACCTAACAAAGGAAGTGAAAGATTTGTATACTTAAAATTATGAGTCACTATTAAAGGAAGTAGAAAAAGAATAGGAAGAATTAACATCAATAAAATGAATATGCTCTCCAGAACTATATACATTTTTTAATTCTTTAATTTTTTTATAATCTTTATTACTGAATAGAGATAGAGAAAGATTGAGAGGGGGGGAGGTAGATAGGAAGAGAGACAGCCCTATTTCACCACCCGTGAAGCTTGCTCCCTGCAGGTTGTGGCCAGGGGCTTGAACCTGTGTCCTTGCACACTGTAATGTGTGCTCTCAACTGGCTGTGTCACCACCCTGCCGTTCATTTTTGATACTTTGAGGAACTTCCATTTGCTTTATCTAGAGCCTGGACCAGCTTACAGATCTCTGCACCAGGGATTCTTTTTTTTTTTTTTTCTTTTATACCCTCACCAACAACTGCTGTTTCTGGTCTTTTTTATGTTGGGGGTTTAGTAGTGTGATTTTACTTATTTATTTAATTTATTTTTTGAGTGAGGGGTAGAGATATGAAGAGAAAGACTGCTCAGCTCTGGCTTATGGAGGTGCTAAGGAAATGAACCTAAGACCTTGAATCCTCAGCATGTCAGTCTTTTTCATAACTATTATCCCATCTCCCCATCCAAGATTTTTTTAAATAATAATGATTAAGTGAAAAAATAGTGTTCTATTTCTGACTTTATATACATGTATTAAAGGTCAGAATAATGAAGCTATAGAAATCTCCTTAGATGATCTTAATTATTGTAAATGAAAAATATCATTTGACCTAAAAAATAGTTGAGATTTCATTGCAATCTTTTTTTTTTTTTTATACCTGTCCTTGGGCTTTGCGCCATGTATGCTTAACCCACTGTGATACTGCCCAATCTTCTAGTTCTCTATTTCTATACAACTGTTATTTTAAAATTATTATTAAAATGTTATAGAAAGAATACTATAGCAAGTGGTGTTTTGATATAGGCCCCCTATATCTCCCCCTCCTCCCCGCAACATAATGCAATCTTATTTTGATTGATTTATGACATCCTTCATTCTCATTATTTGCCCCCAATATCTCTTAAGCAGAATCTTATGCCTTATAAGTTACATACACACATGCACAAAATCCACAGATACCTATAAGATGTACGTAAATTTTCCACTAAAATTTCCATTTTTTACTAAAATTTTAGTAAAAAAAAAAATTTTAAATGTGGAATTTGGGGCTGTTGGGTTGGGGTTGAAGGTGAGACCAAAGTTGCTCAAAGTTTAGGATTTTTTCCTCCAGTGCTAAAAGAGGAGCTGCCACTGGAGGGCAGTGTTTGACAATTACAATAAAAAAATTCAGAGCCTAGTACCTTTGGCTTTCTTACAGAGAGAAAACATTTTACCAACAGCACAGAGACAGTTATCTTCTCATTCAACAGCCTGGGTTTCACCAGTTAGGTTATTTAACTCTTTTCTCTGTCTCTAGTCTTTGCAGTCCGTAGAACTCAGCTGATCTAAAAAAAATCTCCCATGAGCCCCTGTGATTTCATGTACAAGTTATTTAGGAGTTCATGTATCTGCGGCTTTCTGACTTGAATTGCCTTGTCTTCAGCACTCAGGTAATAAAGGAATGCTGCCTCAGGGGTTACTGTGAGCCTGGTTT
Organism: Erinaceus europaeus; assembly: GCF_950295315.1. Lineage (NCBI taxonomy): Eukaryota > Metazoa > Chordata > Mammalia > Eulipotyphla > Erinaceidae > Erinaceus > Erinaceus europaeus. The sequence continues at coordinate 185,321,713 of NC_080163.1, forward strand.
TGAGAGGCTTCCTTGTGCCCTTATGAATGCGATACACTCTTTCTAGAGAGCGCACACAACAAGATTTCTTTCACTGCCCACAAGGACTAATTTGGATTGCTCAATCTTTCCTGCATCCTAAAGTCTATTTCTCCCACCTGGAACATATATATATATATCTCCAGGGTTATTGCTGGGGCTCGTTGCCTGCGCTACGAATCCATTGCTCTTGGGGACCATTTTCCCCATTTTTGTTGCCTTTGTTGTTATTTTAGTTATTGCCATTGCTGTTGTTGTTTTTGCTGGACCAGACAGAGATAAATCGAGAGAGGATGGAAAGACAGAGAGGCGGTGAGAAAGACAGACACCTGCAGGCCTGCTTCACCGCTTGTGAAGCAACTCCCCGGCTTGTGGGGAGCCGGGTCCTTGAACAGGCATCCTTATACAGGTCCTTGAGTTTTGTGCCATGTGCACTGAACCCACTGCACTGCTACTGCCTGGCCCCCTATATTCTAGTTTTAAGGTCTTCCTCGCAAGGATCTGGGTATGCTGACATGCTATTTTTACACTGAGTGCTAAATTAAAAAATATAAAATATGTGCAACAAGGGCAACAAAAGGGGACAAAATGGCCTCTAGGAGCAGTGGATTCATGGTGCAGGCACTCAACCTTGGCAATTACCCTGGAAGCAAAATAAATAAATAAATAAATAAAAACAAAATGTCTGATCTTAAAATGCATTTTACATTTAGAACTTATCCATGGAGATGAATAATAATGTATTTATATACTATTTGCATTTGTGTTTCATTTGGCCCGTACTTTTTTTTTTTTTTTGCCACTTAGGGGATGACTCCTTGGAGAATCTGGCCACAGGTTTTTCTCTGGCCAATGCCACTGATGGGTGTCCCAGATGCAGGTCCTAGGCTAAGTAACTTCCAGCAGGCACAGGTTTGCCTGCTAATTCCAATGGAAGGTAGTATAGCCAGCACTCAGCCAGGGTCTCCCCAGGAGCCGCCCCCCGGGAGCCTCCCGGGTCCCCCTGGAGCGGCCCCCGGGAGCCGCCCCCCAGGAGCCGCCATGGCCCGCGGGAGCAGCGCCCGGGAGCCGCCAGGGTTTCTCAGGAGCCGCCCCGGGAGCCGCCAGGGTCCCCCCGGAGCCGCCCCCGGGAGCCGCCCGGATCCCCGGGAGCCACCCGGGTCCCCCGGGAGCCGCCCCTGGGAACCGACCCGGGAGCCGCTAGGGTCGCCCGGGAGCAGCCGCCATGGTCCCCCGGGAGCCGCCCCCGGTACACGCCCTCCGGAGCTGCCAGGGTCCCCAAGAGCCCCCAGGGTCCCCCGGGAGCTGCCAGAATGCTGGTGGGGATACATAGATGGATATCATAATAGTTATGCAATGGTACATTTTTATAAGAGGTTCCAAAATCCCAAATTCAATGCCTACTTTCAGTCAGATGTGGGGGGAAAAATGCTTTGTATGGTGTATGATGCTCCTGTAGATTGACCTCGGGTTTATGACCCCCAGGCATATAAGTCTTTTTCCTTTTTTATTTTCTTTTAATTTTTTTTTTAGCTTGTAGTTTTATTGCTGGTACTTGGTGCCTGCTCTTTGAATCTACTGACCTTTGTGGCTTGACTGCTAATTCCAATGGAGGGTGGTAAATCCAGCACTCCCCCAGAAGTGAGGGTCCCCCAGGAGCCACGATGGTCCCCTGGGAGCCACCAGGGTTCCCCGGGAATGCCAGGGTCCCCCAGGATCCAACGGAATGATTGTGGGGCTAGGTAGGTGGATATCCTAGGTTCCAAAATCCCAAATTCAATGCCTACCTTCAATCAGATCTGGAGAGAAAAAATGCTTTGTATGGTGTAAGATGCTCCTGGAGATTGACCTCGGGTTTCTGACCCCCCCAGGCATATAAGTCTTTTTCCTGTTTTATTTCCTTATTATTTTTTCCCTCCATTGTTATCGCTGGTACTCGGCGCCTGTAGTATGAATCCACTGATCTCTGTGGTCAGTTTTTATTTTAATTTTTTTAATAAGACTCATAAGGAAATTGAGTGTTGAGGCGAAGATAGAGAGAGAGAAAGATAAAAAGCTGGAGACCCGGCTTCAGAACTAACGTAGGAAACTGCGTGCAGGTGAGCAAATGCAGGCTAGAACTGGGATCCTTACATGGGACCTTGCACTTCCCTGTGCCACCACCTAGCAACAAAAAACCTTTTTTCATAACCATTATGGTTTTTCCCTCCCCCACCTCCACCCTAGTTTTTTTTTTTTTTGTATTTACTATTTATTCATGGGAGGAAAAGGGGAGAGAACCATTACTCTTGCAATTGTGATGCTAAACATTGTTTCCGGGACCTCATGTTTGTGAGTTCAAAGCTTTATCCAATGACTCAGCCCCTGGGCCACCATAGAACTGGCATTTTTTTTTCTAGTGTGAAAATTTACATTTCAGAGGCAGGGGTAGTTGACGTAAAGGTTATGCAAAGAGACTCATGCCTGAGGCACCAGGAGGTCCCCAAGGACTGGCTTGCTAGATTAGCTGTCAACAGGCAAGGGGGTGGGGCCAGGTAGATAGACAGCATAATGGTTGGGCAAAGGATCTTTCCTGTCTGAGCTTCCAAAATCCCAAATTCAAACCCTACCTACCACCAGAGCTGAGTAAAAAAAAAAAAAAAAAACTGTTTGCTATGGTGCTGGGGATTGAACTTCTGGTGTTGGAGCCCCAGGCATGAAAATCTTTTCATATTTTTGCCTCCAAGATTATCACTGAGGCTAGGTGCCTGCACTTTGAATTCACTGCTTCTAGTGGCTCTTTCTTTCTTCCTTCCTTTTTTCTGATTGGACAGAGGGAAATTGAGAAGGCAGAGGAAGATAGAGAGAGAGAGAAAGAGAATGATAAACAGCTGAAGACCACTTCACACTAGTGAAGGGAATGCCCTGCAGGTGAGAAAATGGGGGCTAGAACTGGCATCCTTGCCTGAGACCGTGCACTTCCATGAGCCACCACCTGGCCCCATACAAGTTTTTTTCATAACCATTATGGTATCCCCCTCCCTGCCCCAGTTTGTTTCTATATTTCCTGTTCATTCAGGAGAGGAAAAGGGAAGGAGAGAGAACCAGAGCTTCACTCTGGCAATTGTGATGTAAACATTGTTGTTGGGACCTCATGTTTGTGAGTTCACAGCTTTATCCCATGAGTCACCTCCTGGGCCACCATAGAAGGGACATTTTTATCTTTGCTAGTATGAAAAATGACATTTCAGAGGCAGGGGTAGCTGACATAATTACTGGTTATGCAAAGAGACTCTCATGCCTGAGGCTCCAAAGTCCCAGGTTCAATCCCTTGCAGCACCATCCATCAGAGCTGAGCAGTGCTCTGGTTAAAAAGTAGTACTAGGGGAGTCAGGTGGCAGCACAGCGGGTTAAGCGCAGGTGGCACAAAGCTCAAGGACTGGTGTGTGTAAGGATCCCGGTTCTCCAGCTCCAGGCACCCACCTGCAAGGGAATCACTTCACAGGTGGTGAAGCAGGTCTTCGGGTGTCTATCTTTCTATCCCCCTCTCTGTCATCCCCTCCTCTCTCCATTTCTCTCTGTCCTGTCCAAAAATGACAACATCAATAACAACAGTAATAATAACTACAACAATAAAACAAGGGCAACAAAAAGGAATAAATAAATAAATAAATATATTTTTTTAAAAGTAATACTAGGGGGCTTGGTGGTGACTTGTAAAGTGCATATGGCACAAAGCTCAAGGACCAGCTTAAAGAGCTGGGCTGGGGAGGTGGGGGGTGGGTTCAAGCACCTGGCTCCACACCTGCAGGGGAGTGGCTGCACAAGCAGTGAAGCAGGTCTGCGGGTGTCTATCATTCTCTCTCCCTCTCTGTCTTCCCCTCCTCTCTCCATTTCTTGCTGTCCTATTCAACCACAATGACAGGAACATCAACAGTGATAAACAAATTGTGTCTGTCTTTTGGATCCTTGCATGCAGGTGTCTATCTTTCTCTCCACTTCTCTGTCTTCCCCTCCTCTCTGGATTTCTCTCTGTCCTACCCCAAAACAAAAAGAATAAAAACATAGAGAACATGGCCTCCAGGAGCAGTGGATTCACTGTGTAGCTGTGGATCCCCAGCAATAACCCTTTAGTTTTTATATGTATATACACAATTTAAGTTCAAAAGAGGGAGGGACTAGAGAACATTTACACAGCTGAGAGAGCTACTGACTCTGTAATTAGGAAGGCGAAAGTGGATAACCTGTGTGTGTGTGAGTGTGCGCACACGTGTGTGTGAGTGGTGTGCCTGGGTGCTCATGTGCATTTGTGTGTGCTGGTAGTCCCTACCATTGCTGCTCTGCAGTGAGGGCAAGGTCTCTTCCTTTCTAAGTCACCCCTACAACTGCTACTACCTCCAAATGTCCTTCCTTTGTTCCTCTTCTCTCTCTAGGTCCTGATGGAATTGGAGTTCAGAGCCCTCTTGTCACCTTCTGTTATAATTATTCCCCTTCTGTGCAGATGGGCCAAAATTCTTGTGTGTGTGTGTGTGTTTTAATTTTATTGATTATCTTTAGTGAGCAGCCAGAAATCAAGAGGGAAGGGGGTGATAGGGAGAGAGAGAGAGACACACACACCTGCAACCTACAACACTGCTTCACCACTTGTGAAGCTTTCCCTCTGCAGGTGGAGACCGGGAACTCAAAGCCAAGTCTTTGTGCACTGCAATATGTGCACTCAACCAGCTGTGCCACCACTTGGCTCCGACCAAAATTATTTATGGGTTGCAGAAGGTGGGAGTCTGACTACTGTAATTGCTTCTTTTCTGGACATGGGTGTTGGCAGGTCAATCCATATCCCCAGCCTGTTTCTGTCTTTCTCTGGAGAGGTAAGGTCCTGAGATACATTGTTCAAATCTTTGATTTTTTTTTTGTCTGACAGCAGAACTGAGACAGAGACAAACAAATAGCATCAGAGCTTCCTTTTGCGTAGTGAGAATGGACTGAAACCTGGGTTGTGCATTGTCAAAGGAAGAAAACTATTAAAGAGAGCTAACTTGCCAGGCATTATTGATTGAGAGTCTATGTGGGTTGTGGGGGTGGCAGGGGAGGGAGGGAGGGGAGAGAAGTTAGCTAGGGCCCAGGCTATGGCATACACAGCACCAAGGGTTGAACTATGGACCTCACACATGTAAACTTTGCCTTCTACTCCAGTGTTCTACTCTCTGGGATACTTCTCCAGTCACCTACTCCCTGGTTTTCATCTTTCCTTTTCTGTTAAAGGGAAAAATAGTCATGGTAGAACCTTGCCATCATGTAGGGTTGCTTTAAGGGTTGAGTTACTATTTAGAGAGCACTGGGCAGCAGCCTGGGAGGTGACTCAGCAGGTAGAGAGAGCACTGGACTTGCAAGTGTAAGGTCATGTGTGTGACATTGTATGTGTCAAGAGTTTTGCTCTGCTTTCTTTGTCTCATAAAGAAACACTTTCTCAAAGAAAACAAATAGGGGACTGGCAGTGGCACCCATGGTTATGCCAGTGGTGAAGCAGGGCTGCCGGGGTCTCTCTGTCTCTCCCCTGTACTTCTGGATTTCTAGCTGTCTCTATGCAGTAAATAAATAAATAAATAAATAAATAAATAAATAAATAAATAAATACTAAAAGTAAAAATTGGGTTTCTGGACACTATGCATATATTTACAGTGTACCCATTGAAAACTTGCTTTTTAAGTTCTTTGTTTGTACTAGTGATTAATAATTACAGTCAAGTTACAAATAAGATTTGGGGGTGTGCTTCCACACTGCATCCACCACTCTTTTGCTCCATGCTATCTGTCATAGTTCTCAGAAGATATCCGAGAGACAGGTGGGCTACTTGTTTAACTTGATGTGTTTCCAGTCTCTCTATTCCACTTTTGAGCTAAACTGTCCTCTGAAGTCATTTGGCATAATGAGCCCAGTTCTACTATTATCCTGGCCTGAAGGATAAAATGTATTGTCAGTGGCAGCAAGGCATTTCATTAAGTCTATATACCTGTGGTGCTATTGCTTGCTAGCTTGCTTGCTTGATTCTGAGAGAGTCGGCAAGGGGGTGGGGTGCAGGGTGGGTAGAGAGAGTGAAAAAGACCTCAGCACAAAAGCTTCCTCCAGTGTGGTGGGGCCACACTAGAACCCGAGCCATACTCACCTCATGGGAAAGAAGTGAACTCTCCATCCAGTCAAGCTGTTTTGGATGATCCACTTTTCAATGATTTTGTGTTTACATATTTCTATGACATGACAAGGGGATTTTAGAGGGAATAGAAAGATAGGGAGGGAGAGTCGGGCTGTAGCACAGCGGGTTAAGCACAAGGACCAGCATAAGGATCCCGGTTTGAACCCCGGCTCCCCACCTGCAGGGGACTCGCTTCACAGGTGGTGAAGCAGGTCTGCAGGTGTCTATCTTTCTCTCCTCCTCTCTGTCTTCCCCTCCTCTCTCCATTTCTCTCTGTCCTATCCAACAAGGCAACAAAAGGGAATAAATAAAATTTTTTAAAAAATTAAGAAAGATAGGGAGGGAGAAAGCCATCTGAAGCCCTGCTTTGCCACTTGTGAAGCTCTTCCCCTGCTCATGGGAATGGGCTCAACCCAAGTACTTATCAATTGTACTGTGTGCATTGAACCAGGAACTCCAGGATCCAGGCCTAGTCTATATTTTTTAGATTATTTGTGTATTTATTTTATTTATTTGTTCTTGAGAGAAGAAGGAAGATAGAACCAGAACATCACTTTGGCATATTTGAAGCCAGAAACCAAACTCAGTTTCTCATGCATGACAGTCTATGGCTTATAAGCTGTGCCAAGCAATGTAGACTGGAAAGACAGCTTTGTAGGTGGTACCATTATCTCTCTCTCTCACTACTAAACACAACAATACAGTGAAATAAAAATCTTTCAATAATTCAGCTTAGGAGCCATATTGATAGTTATGGAAAAGTCTTTTCAGCTTCTGCTTGGGCAGAAGGGACTGCCTAGTAGTTCTCATCTTTCTTTCATGAAACCTCTCTCTCATGACTAAAAATATACATATATATGTGTATATATATAATTTAACCAGAGCACTGCTCAGCTCTGGCTTATGGTGCTGCTGGGGATAGAACCTGAGACTTTGGAGCCTTCAGCATAACCATTATGCTATCTACCTTCTGCCCTCATGATTATAAATATTAGCTAAGTATAGTAAAATAAAAATACTAAAGAATGTCCTTGCTCTGGCAGATAACTTATAAGTAGCATATCTCTCTCTGTATGTCTATCTCTCTTTTTATGAAATATAATAATAATCCAATAAATTACCAGTATTTAAAATAAGAAGGCTGTGGGCAGACGGGCTGTTCCAAATTCTGGTGCCTATTCCTTCCAAATTCTGGTGCCTATGGCTTCAGCAACCCAGTTTCCATTCACCCGGATATCAGCATTAGCTGGAGCTGAACAGTGTTGTGTTATTTCTCTGTTGTTTTTCCTCGCTGGAGGAATGTGCTTTAGGAAAACCAAATGGAGAGTATATTTGGAGACATAAGGGAGCCCTTTGGTGGCTTAGGGTTGTGGTCACCTTCCAAGGTGTGTTCTTCTCTGTGTCCACAAGGCGGCGACAGAACACAGACCTGAGCAACTTGAACTAATTAATTGGTCTTGCATAATGCTGCAGGGTCTCTCTCCACTCTCAATTTTACTTTTCCCTCTCAGTGTCTATCTAAAATGAATATAAACAAATTAGGTTTTCTTAAAAGATGTGTGGTGTGTTTGTGTGAGAGAGAGAGAGAGAGAGAGAGAGAGATATGGAAACATTACTCTGTCCTATGTAGTGCCAGGGTTCCAATCTGGGACTTTATTGTTGAGACATTAATGTTCTTTATGCAATGTGCCACCACCTAGGCATAACCATGCCATCTATACTTGGATTAAATGCTAATTGAGTCTCCTAGCAAGGACTTTATTTATGGCAGGATGTGCAGTCAGAGATGGGTATTTCTCCAGAAGTCCCATTTCTTCTCCCCAGGAACACACAGGGGACTGAGTGATCTTTATCTGGGCAAGGCAGGACCAGAATGCTCTGGAGTCAAGGTGCAGGAGAATGAGGGAACTGACTGTTGCAAAACCTGCCTCTGTCAGTGAAGAGAAATTCACTGGTCAGAGATGTGGAAAGTGAATGGCAGAAAGTCATCTGTGAACACTCCAGGGGGGGATGAACAGGGGTATAATCATCTCCTGTTTCATCCATTTGGAACTGAAGAATATTGACTATGTGTTCAGTTGCACCATCAATTCCCACTGAGTCTCTATTTCATGACTTCTCTTTATTTATTTATTTTTAAAATTTCTATTTATTTCTCTATTATTGGATAAACAGAGATAAATTAAGAGGGGGTGGGGAGATGTAGAGGGGAAGAGACAGAGAGACCCCTGCAGCCCTGATTCAGCACTTGTGAAGCATTCCCCCTGCAGTTGGGGACTGAGAGTTTGAACCTAGGACCTTGTGCACTGTCATGTGTGCACTTAACCAGATGTGCCACTACCTGGTACCCTATTGATTTAATTTTGATTTAGATAGAAAGCACAGAGGCAGAAAGAATGAAAGAGACCATAACACAAAAGCTTCCTTCAATGAGGTGGGGTCCAGGCTCAAACCTGGCCCATTCACAGGGTACAGCAGTGCAATTCCAGGGAGCTATTGACTGTCCTACCTTTCTTTTTTAGATTTACTTAGGGTGGGGAGTTAGCATAATTGTTATGCAAAGAGACTCTCCTGCCTGGGGCTTCAGAGAGTCAAGCTCAAGCTGCACCCATCCACCAGCACTACCAGAAGCCAGAGCTGAGCAGTGTTCTGGTAAGTAAGTAAGTAAGTAAATAAATAAATAAATAAATAAATAAATAAATAAATAGAAAGACCCATGACAAGTTGGTAGAGATGAAAAACAACTATTTGCTATATGACCGATACATTGGCTATTACTGTCAAGAACAGATGAAGTTGGAAATGAGTGCTTTGAAGACAGTTGTAAAAACTATTTGGAGCATTGTACGCAATAGACTTTCTTTTTTAAATATTTATTTTGTCTTTTGTTGCTTTGTTATTTTTCATTGTTGTAGTTATTATTGTTGTTATTGGTGTCACCGTTGTTAGATAAGACAGAGAGAAATGGAGAGAGATGGGGAAGACAGAGTGGGAGAGATAAAGATAGACACCTGAGGATCTGCTTCACCGCCTGTGAAGTGACTTCCCTGCAGGTGGGGAGCCTGGGGCTGGACCCGGGATCCTTACTGGTGCTTGTGCTTTGCTTCCTGCCACCCACCTGTGCTTAACCTGCTCTGCTACCGCCCCACTCCCTGCAATAAATAGACTTTCATGCCTGAGGCACTGAAATCCCAGCTTCAGTTTTCAGCAGACCATAAAACCTACCCAAGCAGTTTCTGGTAACAAGAAGGAAAAGAAAGAGGAGCAGTTAGAAGAGGAGAAAAGAAACTACCCAGAAAGCCAAAATCCAACCCCCAGCCCCCATCCCCAGCTCCCAGAGGGGAACCTATGCAAAGGGGAAGCAGCAGGCTAGCTTCTGAGCAGATGCATAGTTAAGAATTGAAGCCTCAGCCTCCAAGTTCTTAACCCTCACCACCAGCACCACCCCTATAGACACTGTAAAATGTCAGCCTGGTTTTGGTAGGTGAGTGGGCTTGTTCTGACTGAAATCTGATCTTGGCTTTCCTGGGAGAGGTGAGCAAGGCTTGGTTGGATTTAGGGAAGCAGGCTTTGAAATGGCTGACCCCCAGAAGACATTACAGCCTGGCCACAGATACAAGGCATGGGGCAAGTGGGCCACCATCTCTATCTGCTGCTGAAGATCTTGTGAGCTGCATGACTGAACTGAAGTGTTTACACTATTCTTAACTTGGGCCCCGTGGCAAAGAAGTGGCTCACTACATTCCTGTCCCACAGCTTGGAATCCAAATCTATGCCCAAAATTTGGTGTTGTGCGAAGATAATAGCAGTTTTGAAACCAAAGAAAGACCCAACACTGGCCGCCAGCTATAGACCAATTTCTCTCCTCTCCGTGTGTTACAAACTCCTTGAGAGGCTGCTTCTGTCATGAATTTCTCCTCTTACAGAGAAATTCCTATCACCAGCCCAAGCTGGTTTCCGCCCAGGAAGATCTACCTGCGAACAAGCCCTGGCCCTCTCAACTTACATTGAAAATGGATTCCAGAAGAATTTAAAGATGGGTGCTGTCTTTGTTGATCTCACAGCAGCCTATGACACGGTCTGGCACCGTGGTCTCCTGGTCAAGATCTCAAGATGCCTGCCTCCATGGGTAGCCAACACTATATCGTTTCTTCTCCAAAACAGAAGATTCTGGGTGCAGCTGGGTGACAAGTCTAGCATATGGAGACTTGTCTCAAGTGGCCTCCCCCAGGGCTCCATTCTGGCTCCTGTGCTATTTAATATCTACATCAATGACCTCCCAGAAACTTCTTCAAGGAAGTTCATCTACACCGATGACATCTGCTGTGCAACTCAGGCATCCAAGTTCGACATCCTCGAGGTAACACTCACGAAAGTCATGTCTCTGATATCTGATTACTGTAAAAAATGACGACTAATCCCTAGCACTGCAAAAACGGTATCATCTGTTTTCCATCTACACCATCCCTCGGCCTCACGTGAGCTTAATGTGCAGCTTGGCGATACGAGAATCCGGCACGAAGCCCAGCCAGTCTATCTTGGCATTACTCTCGATCACACTCTGTCATTTCACAAACATCTCATAAAAACTGCAGCAAAGGTGGGCGCGAGGAATAACATCATTGCAAGACTGGCCAGCTCTTCATGGGGCGTGAGCGCTTCTACACTATGATCATCATCTCTCACTGCAGAATACTGTGCCCCAGTATGGTTCCGTAGCCCCCATGTCCACTTGGTCGATTCCAAATTATATTCCTCCATGAGGATAATTTCTGGAACCATCCGTTCCACCCCGGTTCCATGGCTGCCAGTTCTTAGCAACATCACCCCGCCAAATATTCGTCGGGATGCGGCATCATCTAAGTTCATTTCCCACGTCTACGCTCGACCAGACTTGCCAGTATACGCAGATATCTTCTCCCACCCTGTCCAACGCTTGACGTCTCGTCATCCAATCTGGTCTCCTATGCCTACACTGCACTTCTCTGTTGCAGACTCTTGGAAACAGAGTTGGCAGTCAGCTGAGGTAAAGAACAAACACCTCATCACAGACCCCTGCAAGCGTCAACCCGGCTTTGACCTAGCACGTTATGATTGGGCCCTCCTCAATCACTATCAAACAGTCCATGGCTGGTGCGCTGCTATGTTCCATTGCTGGGGAGCCAGAGATGACCCGAACTGCCCCTGCGGCTACAGACAGACTATGACCCACATAGTCAATGACTGCCACCTCTCCAGATTCAAAGGAGGTCTCGAAACTTTACATCAGGCTCAACCTGACGCTGTTGACTGGCTACGGAAGAAGGGCAAACGCTAGAAGAAGAAGTGTTTCCCTGACTTGTCTGCAGCTTTGAAAGCCACATGCACCAGGTCAGTCATTCTCTAGGTGGATTTCTGGGTTGGATAGTACCTTGGGGGGGTGCTTTTTTGCTTTAAGGAGGTATGGGGACCCCTGGTGGGGCATGTGGGTGAGAATTAGAGTCGGGCATTTAGGTGGGTGGGCCTGGTGCACCAGGGGCCTCTGGGGCAGATCTTCCTGTGTGGTGATCCTTTTCTTGTAAATTTCTCTGCTTCGGTTCTATAAGTTCACATATAAGGAATATTATCTTGGACTTGTCTCTCAGTTCTTTTTAGCTTAGCATAGCCACCAGCTCTATCAGTTTTTTTTGTTTCAAATGACACAGGCTCATCCTTTTAAACTATGGGGCTGTATTTCATTGCATCCATGCTGCTTTTAGTTTCATTTAACAGAGACAGAGGTAGTGCGTATATCTTAGAGAGAGAGAGAGAGAGAAAACACAGAGCACTGAAACTTTTTTTCAATCTGGTGGAGGATGGGCTCAAAATTGAGTTGCACTCATGGAAAAATGCTTTCAGGTGAGCTATTTCACCAGGCATTTTACTGATTTTTATGTTATACTTTTCTTTTTATAATTTCAGTTTTTTGTTAATATTTATTTATTGGCTAGGTACAGCCAGAAATCAGGAGGTTAGAAGGTGATAGGGAGAGAGACAGAGAGATAGAGAGACACATGCAGATAGGCTTCACCACTAACAAAGCTTTCCCCAGCAGGAGGGGACTGAGGCTTGAACCTGGGTCCTTGCACACTGTAACATGTGTACTCAACCAGGTGGACCATACCCTGTCCTTCTTCTCTCTTCTTTTCTTTTCTTTTCTTCTCTTTTCTTTTCTTTTTGTTTTCCAAAGTAAAATACTGCTTAGCTGTAGCATATGTTGTTATGAGGGATTGTGTTCAGGTCTTGAAATTAGAGTTACATTTGCATAACCACTATGCTAACACTCACATCCTACACTTGTTCATTTTTAAATGTAAAATGGGGTGGGGTGGTTTCCTAGTAAAGCACAGAGGTAGGAGAGTTCAATCCCTCTGGCTACCACCACAACCTCATAAGCTTATGTGTAGGAAGGTTTAAAAGTGGTGGAGCAGATAACACCGGTGACATAAATATACATTTGGAGTGCAGTGCAAAAATATGGTGACAGGTTGGTTCAGTGGGAAACTGTGCCTCTTTTATATTCCACTGTGGTTGCTCAACCATATCCAGCCCCTCGGCATTATTACTATTATTATTGTTGTTGTTGTTGTTATTATTTCACCTCAGGGTTATTGCTGGGGCTCCCTGTCAGCACTAAGAATACACTGCTCCTGGAGGCCATTTTTCCCATTTTTTGCCCTTGTTATTCCCCTTGTTGTTGTCGTTATTATTATTGTTGTTGTTGTCATTGTTGCATAGGACAGAGAGAAATTGAGAGAGGAGGGGAACAGAGAGGGGGAGAGGAAAACAGGCCCCTGCAGACCTGCTTCACTGCCCATGAAACAGCCCCCTGAAGGTGGGGAGCCAAGGGCTAGAACCAGGATCCTTAAGCTGGTCCTTGCACTTTGTGACAGGTTGGAGCCAAACTTCACACATGGAGCCTGAGGTGTGGGCAGGGCCCCTGCTGAGTCTGTGGCCTGGGAATCTGCTTCTGCTGCTGCTGCCCTGGGGCTGCTTTCTGTGCCTTGAACAAGTCAGGGCTAAAAGCAGGGCTGCCCAAAGCTGATTTCTTTGAAGTAACCTTTTTTTTTTCCTCTCGGATAAAGGCAATGCATCTAGGCAAAAAGAGCGATATACATACATAGATAGATGAAATATAGATAGATGGATGGAGACAAAGATCAAATATTCCTTCAATGTGGTGGGGCCTTGGCTGAATTTAATTCCTTGTATCCACTGTGTTAGAGTAAATCTGTAATTCTTTCTTTTACTCTCTCTGTCAGACACACACATTCTTTCTGAAATTCACACATTTTTATCTGCCCTGTTTTAGTAAATAGATAAAATCACTATCAAACATTCACAAATATGTTGAGGCTGAAGAGACAGCATAATGGCCATGCACATGACTTTCCTTTGTGAAGCTCTGGGGTCCCAGGTTCAGTCTCCATCACAACTATCAGCCAGACCTGAGCAGGTTTTTGATCTCTGTCTCTCTCAAGATTCTCTCTTTCACATGAAAAATAAATAAAAGTGGGGCCGGGCGGTAGTGCAGCAGGTTAAGAGCACATGGCACGAAGCACAGGACCAGCATAAGGATCCTGGTTCGAGTCCCTGTCTCCCCATCTTTAGGAGAATCACTTCACAAGCAGTGAAGCAGGTTTGCATGTCTGTCTTTCTCTCCCCCTCTCTGTCTTCCCTGCCCCTCTCCATTTCTCTCTGTCCTATCCAACAACAACAATGGCAACAATAACAACAAGGGCAACAAAAATGGGAAAGATGGCCTCCAGGAGCAGTGGGTTCATGGTGCAGGCACTGAGCCCCAGCAACAACACTGGAGGCAAAAAAAAAAATAGATAAAAGATGATACAGATCATCAACAAACTGGCTATAGTTAGGACTTTGAGGCCTGACAGTCTGAGGTCCCAGCTTCAATCCCTGGCACCGCCATAAGATAGAGGTGAACAGTGCTCTGGTCTCACTCACCCTCTCTCCCTTCTATATCTGTTATTCATCTTTAAAAATAAAAAATAAAAAATTCAAGGGGCCAGGTGATGCTGCACCTGGTTAAGTGCACACATTACAGTGCACAAGGACCCAGGTTCAAGCCCCTGGTCCCCACCTACAAGTGGTGAAGCAGAGCTTCAGGTGTCTTTCTGTTTCTCTCCCTCTTTACCTCCCTTTTCCCCTCTCAATTTCTCTCTGTCTATATCCAAAAATAAATAAAGTAAAATAAAAATATTTAAAAATTAAAAAAGAAAAAATACCTACATTAAAAATAATATATACAAAAAGTTTTCTTCAAATAAACAAGTTTCTACTTAAGTTGCTAATAATGCATGCTATTAAATAATAATTGATTTATTTCTTATCATTATGTGCAGACTGCTCAGGTTATTTTGTAATTATGTGCCACCTTTCTTCAAAAAGGAAATATGCAAGTCCCGTTCGTTAACACTGTGGCTGCTAACAACTCCCCACAGCTTGACTTCTATTGACATGCATTCTCTTCTGTGTCCACAAGGCGGCAGCAAAACATCATCATCCAGGTTGTTTCTGTGCATTTTTGCAATTTGGTGCCCTGGGTTTTATACACTGTGCATTTTCTCGTGTGAAGTGAACAGAAGATTTGGTTATCAGTCCTTTTTCACACCATGCGTTGAGTGACTAGGCTGTAAAGACTTGTTCCTGGCAGCCTGGGTGGTGGTGCAGTGAGAAAGCTTTTTCTCAGCAGCATGAGGTTCTGAGTTTGATCCCTGACTCCTCTTATTCCAGACTGTCATCTTGACTCTCTCTATTCCTCCCAATCTCCCTTTGTACGGGTAGAGATGTGATTCAATTGTTTACTTTGGAGCATGAGATCCCTGAGGTAAAGAGCTGGAGTCTCCCCATGGCAGAGAGAAAGCCTGACTGTCAGAGTGCAGGTTTCAGCGGAACTTCACACATGGAGCCTGAGGTGAGGGCAGGGCCTCTGCTGAGTCTGTTTTTTTTTTTTTTTAATTTTTCTCTTTTATTTATTTTGTTGTTGTTGCCCTTGTTGTTTTTATTGTTGTTGTAGTTATTGTTGTTGATGTCGTCATTGTTGGATAGGCAGAGAGAAATAAAGAGTGGAGGGGGAGAGAAAGACAGACACCTGCAGACCTGCTTCACCACCTGTGAAGTGACTCCCCTGCAGGTGGGGAGCCGGGGCCTCGAACCAGGATTCTCATGCCGGTCCTTGTGCTTTGCGCCACATGAGCTTAACCCACTGCTACCGCCCGACTTCCAGATGAGTCTGTTTTGAGAATCTGCTGCTGCTGTCTCCAGTGCTACTGCCCTGGAGCATCTTTCTGTGTCTTGAACAGGTCAGAGCTAAAAGGTGGGTAGGACACAAAGCTAACTTTCATTGAAGTGACATTTTTTTCAGGCTATGGGAGGGGGCGAGGGAGACCAAGATCAAATCTTCCTTCAATGTGGTAGAGTCCTGGATGATTTTCATTTCTTGTATCTGTTGTGTTAGTGATTTTCTAGTCCTCTCGTTCTCTTTCTATTTCTTTCTCTCTTCTCTCTCTCTCTCTCTCTCATCCACATTTCTCTCTGTCGCTCCTGTGTTAGTAAACAGATAAAGTCGCTATCAAGCATTCACAAATATGTTGAGGCTGGTGAGACAGCATAGTGGCCATGCACATGACTTTGATTTGTGAGGCTCTGGGATCCCAGCTTCAGTCTCCATCACAACCATCAGCCAGACCTGAGCAGGAGGGATTCAATCTCTGTATCTCTGAAATTCTCTCTTTGTCAGGAAAATAAATAAAAGATGATGCGGAGAGACAGCAAAATGTTTAGAGAGGACTTCCATCTTCGAGGCTCTTTGGTTTCAGGATCAATTTCTGGCACACCATATACTAGAGGTGAGCAGTGCTATGGGCTATCTATCTATCTATCTATATCTATCATTGAAGAGAAATAAATAATAATTACAAAATTTAATATATACAGAAAAGAAAATTTCTTCTAATAAACAAGTTTCTACTTAGGTTGCTAATAATGCATGCTATTAAATAATAACTGATTTACTTTCTTATAATTATGTGCAGTCTGCTCAGGTTATTTCATAATTATGTGCCACCTTTCTTGAGAAAGGAAATATTCAAGTCCCCTTTGCTAACCCTAAGTCTAACAGCTCCCAGTACTCATTCATTCTTGTGTCGGAGAGCTTGACCTCTATTGAGATGCATTCTCCTCTGTGTCCACTAGGTGGCAGCAGAACACCACCATCCAAGTTGTTTCTGTGCATGTTTGTAATTTTAATGTCCTGGGTTTACAGCCAGAAATCAAGAGGAATGGGGATATAGAGAGACAGACACCTGCAGCACTGCTTAGCCCCTCATGAAGCTTTCCCCCTGCAGGTGGGGAATGGGGGCTCAAAACTGGGTCCATGTGCATTGTAGCATATGTACTCAACCAGGTGTGCCACCACCTGGCCCCTTGCTTTATTTTTTTTTTATTAACTTTATACTCAGCTCTTGAATTTGAATCCTTCCATCCCATAGGCCAGAGTCATGCTATGGTTTCCTCTGTCTCTCTCCCTGTGTGTGTGTCTTGCTTTAGTAAATAAATAAAATTAGTAACAATTGTTCAAACATATGTTACTGGTTACATATGTTACTGGGCTGGTTAGACAGCCTAATATGGATCTAAATGACTTTCATTCCTGAGGCTTTCTGGTCCCAGGATCAATTTCTAGCATCATCATCCTGGTGTTCTCAGGGCTTTGATATTTCTTTGTGACTCACTTCATATTTCTCTCTGACTCATTCTCATTAAAAAAATAAAACATGGGTCATAAAGCCAGTTTAATAGCTATAGAGAGGACGTTCTTGCCTCAATCTGAGGTGCCAGGTTCAATCCCCAGCACCAACATAAGCTAGAGGTGAGCAGTGTTCTGGTATCTCTATCTACAAATAAAAAACTATTACTAGGAAATAAAATATATCTAAAGTAGAAAACCACTCCTATAACAAAAATAACTTGTTTATATGTTACCTAGCTTGCTGATAATGCATGTTGTTTCATTAAAAAAATATATATATGGGTGTTCTGGAAGGTGTGCAGTGGATAAAACATTAGACTCTCAAGCATGAGGTCCTGAGTTCAATCCCCAGAAGCACACGTACCAGGGTGATGTCTGGTTCTTTATCTCCTCCTATCTTTATTTGTCTCATAAATAAATAATTTCTTGATTTTTTGTTGATTTCTTGTATCCTATGTGCCAGAGTAATGCTCTGGATAAATCTCTCTCTTTCCTCTCTCTCCACCTTTAGCAAATAAAGCCTTTCACAAATCTTTTAAAATAGGTTTCATCTGTTGAGCTGGCATCATGGTGATCCTAATGACTTTCATTTGTGAATCTCCATGGACCAAGGTTCAATCCCAAGCACCATCATTAGACCAAGCAAAGAAAGGCTTTCTCTCTCAGTCTCTCTCACTCTCTTTGAAATAAATTAAATATGGGGTATTGATGCAGCACAGTGGTTATAGAGAGGACTTTCATGCCTGAGGCTCTGAAGTCCCAGGTTTAATCCCTTGCAGCACCATAAACTAGATATGAGTAGTGCTCTGGTCTCTATCAATGATGTATCTATCAATCAATCAATCAATCATCTATCAATCTATCATTTATCTACATACCTATCAATCATTTATCTATATATCAAAGAAAATTTTAAATTATGAAATAAAGTATATCTATGAATGAAAATCACTGTGAAATTAAAAAATCAGTTGTTTGTATATTTTCCTAGGTTACTAATAATGCATGCTATATAAATAAAAGTTGATGTGTTTTTTATTTTATGTTTATCACCTGACTTTGATTCCTTAAATCACTTATGCCAGAGTGATTTTCAGGTTCTCTCTCTCTCTCTTTTTCTCACTTTAGTAAATAAAATCTTTAACAAAGATCTTTTAATATTTTTATATAAAATATATTTATAAATAAAATCAATGGGAAACCTTTTTATATTTTGAGGCTGATGAGAAGTATAATGGCCATCCAAATGACTTTCTTTTTTAAATTTTTTATTTATAAAAAGGAAATATTGACAAAACCATAGGATTTTGAGGGGTATAACTCCACACAATTCCCAAATGACTTTCTTTTGTGAGTCTCTCTGTTCCCAGGTTCAGTCTCCATCACAGACATCAGCCTGGCCTGAGCAGGGCTTTGATCTCTGTATCTCTGCCTCTGTCAAATTCACTCTTTATCTTGAAATATAGGTAAAAATGGCACCGAGTGGCACCAAAATGGTTATAGATAGGACTTGCATGCATGACACTGAGGTCCCAGGTTCAATCCATGGGTGAAAGCACAGTAAGCTAGAAGTGAACAGTGCTCTCATCTCTCCCTGTGTCTCTGCCTTCTCTAACTGTTTACCTATCTTTGAAAATAAAAAATAAATTTAATATATAGATAAAAATAAAATTTCTCTTGAAATAAAAGAAGTTGCTACTTAGGTTGCTAATAATGCATGCCATTTCAATAGTTGATTTATTTTTCTTAATTTTATGTGCAGACTGCTCATGTTATTTTGTAATTACATGCCACCTTTCTTGAGAAAGGAAATATGCAAGTCCTGTTTGCTGACACTGTGGCTAACAGAGCTCCCTGCATTGTCATTCATTCTTGTGTCTGAGAGCTTGACCTCTATTGAGATGCATTCTCCTCTGTGTCCACAAGGCGGCAGCAGAACACCACCATCCAGGTTGTTTCATTGCATTTTGCAATTTTGTACATTGTGCATTTCCAGATGTGCATTGCACAGAAGATTTGGTTAACAGTCCTTTTCCACATGATGGGTTGAATGAGTAGGCTGAAAAGACTTGTTCCTAGCAGCCTGGGTGGTTGAAATAAACAATCCAAAGACAAGGTTGAAAACTAAATGGGGTGATTATCATTTTTTGAAATCAGGATTTGACTTAAAATATGTGCATACTTTGAAATTAAAGCCTGAAAAAAATAAGTTGTGAGACGGGAAGTAGGTGTGGGAAGTACTGTGCTGGACGTGAAAGCAAAAGGTCCTGAATTGATACCTGTATTCCATGTGCCTGAGTGCTGTTCTCACCCCCCTCATTCTCTCTATATCTCTGTCTCTTTCTCCCACTCAGTAAATACAATTTAGGGCAGTGAGAGTGAGGCATCATCAAGGTTATAGAGAGGACTTTCATGCCTGAGGCTCTGAGTTCCAGCACTTCTGCAAGAGTTGAGAAGTGTCCTACTCTCTCTCTTTCACACACACACACACACACACACACACAAATAAAAATTAAGATGATGAAATAATATATAGAGGACAGTTGCTTCTACATTAAACAATGTGTTCTATGTGTGTCTTACCCAGGTTGCTAATAATGCTTGTGATTTTATGAAATATTAATTTAATTTTGTTCTTGATGCTCACCTCCTGAGGTTGATTCCTCCTACCCCATGTGTTTCAGTGAGTCTCTCTCAATATAAATAAAAACTATGAATAAAAATATAGAAATCATTGCTAAAATAAAAAATAACTTGTTTATTTGTTACCGAGGTTACAAATAATCCAAGCTACTTAAGTAAATATTGATTTTTTTTGTTACCTTTATGCTCAGCTTCTGAGTTTGAATCCTCCCACCCCATGGACCAGAGTAAGATTTTGGTTCTCTCTCTCTCTCTCTCTCTTTAGTAAATAAATAAAAATTAGTACCAAATGTTCAAACATATGTTGGGGGCTGGTTAGACAGCATAATATGGATCTAAATGACTTTCATTCCTGAGGCTCTCTGGTCCCAGGATCAGTTTCCAGCTCCACCATCCTGGAGTTATCAGGGCTTTGATATTTCTCTGTGATTCAGTCTTTCTCAACTCACTCTTTCTCATTAAAAACAAATAGTAAAATACGGGGCATAGAACCAGCATGATCGCTATGGAGAAGACTTTCACACTTGAGGCTGAGGTGCCAGGTTCAATCCCCAGCGCATAAGTTAAAGGTGAGTGGTGCTCTGGTGTCTTTATCTTTCAATGGTGATGATACTAATAATACTATTAAATAAACTATTTAAAGTAGAAAAACACTAGTATAATAAAAATAACTTGTTTATGTTACCTAGGTTGCTATTAATGCATGCTATGTCATGGAAATTTGTTTTTGTTGTTTATTCCTTGTATCTCATACCAGAATAGTGCTCTGGATCAATCTCTCTCTTTTCATTTCTAGCAAAGAAATAGTCTTTCACAAATATTTGAAAATAGGTTTTGGCTGTTGAGCTAGCATCATGGTGATCCTGATGACTTTCATTCGTGACTCTCTGTGGACCAAGATTCAGTCCCAAGCACCATCATCAGCCTGAGCTAAGAAAGGCTTTGTGCTCTCTGTCTCTCTCACTCTCCCTCTGTCTGTCTTTTTCTTTCTCATTGAAATAAATTAAATTTGGAGTAGAGAGGCAGCATAATGGTTATAGAGAGGACTTTGATTCCTGAGGCTCTGAAGTACTACCGTCAGTCCCTGGCACCACCATAAACTGGAAGTGAACAGTGCTTTGATCTCACTCTGCCTCCGTGTTCACTTTCTATGTCTATTTATTTTTTAAATAAAAATATAAAAAGTAATATATAAAAAAGAAAAATTATATTCATATAAAAAAGTTGTGGGAACCGGGTGGTGGTGCAGCCTGTTAAGCAAACATGGCGAGAAGCGCAAAGGATCTCGGTTTGAGCCCCTGGCTCCCCATCTGCAGGGGGCTCACTTCACAGGCGATGAAACAGGTCTGCAGGTATCTTATCTTTTTCTCCCCTCGCTGTCTTCCCTTCCTCTCTCCATGTCTCTGTCCTATCCAACAACAATGACAACAACACAACAACAATGATGATAAATAACAAGGGCAACAAAAGGGAAAAAAGAAAAAGAAAAAAAAGAAGTTGCTACTTCAGTGCTAATAATGCATGGTATTTAAATAATAATTTTATTTTCTTTTATTTTGCACAAACCACTCATGTTACATTGTAATTATGTGCCACCTTTCTTGAGAAAGGAAATATACAATTACCCTTTGCTAACACTGTGGATAACTTTCATTCATTTTTGTGTCTGAGAGCTTGACCTCTATTGAGATGCATTCTCCTCCGTGTCCACAAGGTGGCAGGAGAACACCGCCATCCAGGTTGTTTCTTTTTTTTAAATTTTATTTATTTATTTATTTTCCCTTTTGTTGCTCTTGTTGTCTTTTTTATTGTTGTTGTAGTTATTATTGTTGTTGTTATTGATGTGGTTGTTATTGGATAGAACAGAGAGAAATGGAGAGAGGAGGGGAAGACAGAGAGGGGGAGAGAAAGATAGACACCTGCAGACCTGCTTCACCGCCTGTGAAGCGACTCCCCTGCTGGTGGGGAGCTGGAGGCTGGAACCATCCTTACGCCGGTCCTTGTGCTTTGTGCCACCTGTGCTTAACCCACTGCGCCCGACTCCCCCCAGGTTGTTTCTATGTACGTTTGTAGTTTTAAATTTCCTGGGTTTCGTACTTGGCATTTTCACATGTGAATTGTACAAAAGATTTGGTCAAAAGTCCTTTCCCACATGATATGTTGAGTGACTAGCCTGTAAAGACTTGCTTCTGGCAGCCTGGGTGGTGGCGCAGTGAGAAAGCTTTTTCTCGGCAGCATAAGGTTCTGAGTTTGATCCCTGACTCCTCTTATTCCAGGCTGTCATCTGGACTCACTCTGTTCCTTCCTTAATCTCCCTTTATACAGATAAAGATGTGATTAGGTTGGCTATTTTTGGGCATGAGATTCCTAAGGTAAAGAGCTGGAGTCTCCCCATGGCAGAGAGAAAGCCTGACTGTCAGAGTGCAGGTAGCAGGTGAACTTCACACATGGAGCCTGAGGTGAGGGCCGGGCCTGTACTGAGTCCCTGGCCTGAGAATCTGCTGCTGCTGCCCCTGAGGCTGCTTTCTGTGCCTTGAGCAAGTCAGGGCTAAAAGTGGGTGTGTGTGTGGGTCAAAGCTAACTTTTTTTGTAGTAACATTTTTTTTCAGATATAGACAAGGCATTTAGGGGGAGAGAGAGACTCCAAGATAAATCTTCCTTTAATTGGTGGGGCCCTGGCTGAATTTGATTTCTTGTATTCATTGTGTTAGAGTGATTCTCTAGTTCTCGCTCTCTCTTCCCCTGTCTCTCTCCCTCTCTCTCTATCTCTTTCTCACACACACACCCCCACACACAAAGAGACATATTCTCATGGACACTCTTTTTCTTCTGTCTCTCCCATTTTAGTAAATAGATAAAATCATGATCAAACATTCACAAATTTGTTGAGACTGGTGAGACAGCATAATGCCCATCCACATGACTTTCTTTTTTCTTTTAAAATTATTTATTTATTTGTTATTGGATAGAGACAGAGAGAAACTGAGAGAGAAGGGGGAGATGGAGAGGAAGAGAGACAGAGAGACACATGAAGACCAGCTTCACTGTCTGTGAAGCAACTCCCCTGCAGTTGAGGAGCCAAGGGCTTGAACTAGGATCCTAACCCGTCCTTGCACTTTGCACCATGTGCACTTCTTCTTCTTCTAGCGTTTGCCCTTCTTCCGTAGCCAGTCAACAGCATCAGGTTGAGCCTGATGTAAATTTTCGAGACCTCCTTTGAATCTGGAGAGGTGACAGTCGTTGACTATGTGGGTCATAGTCTGTCTGTAGCCGCAGGGGCAGTTCAGGTCGTCTCTGGCTCCCCAGCGATAGAACATAGCGGTGCATTGGCCATGGCCTGTTCGACACCCAATCTGGTCCCCTACGCCTACACTGAACTTCTCTGTTCCAGTCTCTTGGAAACAGAGCTGGCAGTCAGCTGAGGTAGAGAACAGACACCTCATCACAGACCCCTGCAAGCGTCAACCCGGCTTTGACCTAGCACGTTATGACCATGTGCACTTAACCTGCTGTGCTACCGCTCGACTTCCATGACTGTGTCCACAAGGAGGCAGCAGAACACCACCATCCAGGTTACTTCTATGCATGTTTGTAATTTTAATGTCCTGGGTTTTATACTTGGCATTTTCACATGTGAATTGCACAAAAGATTTGGTCAACAGTCCTTTTCCAAATGATGTGTTGAGTGACTAGGCTGTAAAGACTTGTTCCTGGCAGTCTGGGTGGTAGTGCAATGAGAAAGCTTTTTCTCAGCAGCATGAGGTTCTGAGTTTGATCCCTGACTCCTCGTATTCCAGACTGTCATCTGGACTCACTCTATTCCTCTCAATCTCCCTTTGTACAGGTAGAGATGTGATTAAATTGTTTACTTTGGGGCATGAGATCCCTGAGGTAAAGAGCTGGAGTCTCCCCATGGCAGAGAGAAAGCCTGAATGTCAGAGTGCAGGTTGCAGCAGAACTTCACACTTGGAGCCTGAGGTGAGGGTGGGGCTCCTGCTGAGTCTGTGGCCTGAGAATCTGCTGTTGCTACTGCCCTGGGGCTGCTTTCTGTGCCTTGAACACATTAGGGCTAAAACCAGGGCAGCATAAAGCTGTCAGTGCTTGAAGTAACTTTTTATTTCCGCCCAGGAAGATCTACCTGCGAACAAGTCCTGGCCCTCTCAACTTACATTGAAAATGGATTCCAGAAGAATTTAAAGATGGGTGCTGTCTTTGTTGATCTCACAGAAGCCTATGACACGGTCTGGCACCGTGGTCTCCTAGTCAAGATCTCAAGATGCCTGCCTCCATGGGTGGCCAACACTATATCGTTTCATCTACAAAACAGAAGATTCCGGGTGCATCTGGGTGACAAGTCTAGCAGATGGAGACTTGTCTCAAGTGGCCTCCCCCAGGGCTCTGTTCTGGCTCCTACGCTATTTAATATTTACATCAGTGACCTCCCAGAAACTTCTTCAAGGAAGTTCATCTACGCCGATGACATCTGCTGTGCAACTCAGGCATCCAAGTTCGACATCCTCGAGGAAACACTCACGAAAGACATGTCTCTGATATCTGATTACTGTAAAAAATGATGACTAATCCCTAGCACTGCAAAAACGGTATCATCTGTTTTCCATCTACACCATCCCTCGGCCTCACGTGAGCTTAATGTGCAGCTTGGCGATACGAGAATCCGGCACGAAGCCCAGCCAGTTTATCTTGGCATTACTCTCGATCACACTCTGTCATTTCACAAACATCTCATAAAAACTGCAGCAAAGGTGGGCGCGAGGAATAACATCATTGCAAGACTGGCCAGCTCCTCATGGGGCGTGAGCGCTTCCACACTATGATCATCATCTCTGGCATTATGCTATTCCACTGCAGAATACTGTGCCCCAGTATGGTTCCGTAGCCCCCATGTCCACTTGGTCGATTCCAAATTATATTCCTCCATGAGGATAATTTCTGGAACCATCTGTTCCACCCCGGTTCCATGGCTGCCAGTTCTTAGCAACATCGCCCCGCCAGATATTCGTCGGGATGTGGCATCATCTAAGCTTATTTCCCACGTCTACGCTCGACCGGACCTGCCAATATAAGCGGATATCTTCGCCCACCCTGTCCAACGCTTGACGTCTCGTCACCCAATCTGGTCCCCTACGCCTACACTGCACTTCTCTGTTGCAGACTCTTGGAAACAGAGTTCGCAGTCAGCTGAGGTAAAGAACAAACACCTCATCACAGACCCCTGCAAGTGTCAACCCGGCTTTGACCTAGCACGTTATGATTGGACCCTCCTCAATCGGTATTGAACAGGCCATGGCCGGTGCACCGCTATGTTCCATCGCTGGGGAGCCAGAGATGACCCGAACTGCCCCTGCGGCTACAGACAGACTATGACCCACATAGTCAACGACTGCCACCTCTCCAGATTCAAAGGAGGTCTCGAAACTTTACATCAGGCTCAACCTGACGCTGTTGACTGGCTACGGAAGAAAGGCAAACGCTAGAAGACGAAGAATTTCAGATACAGACAAAGCATCTGAGATTTTTCGTGTGATGAGGCTTTTTGCACTTTAACACGTGAATTGCACAGATTACTCTAGAACCATTGTTTTGCTTTTCCCCTATGGTGTATCGAGTATCTGGTTCTTAAACTATATTAATTAATTTTTGATGCCCATATTTTTCTAGTTAGGCACCTGGTAGATTCCACAGATTGACTGCTGTTTTGATTTTAATTTAGAGGTGAGATCCAGTGAGGGAGAATTGTGGACAGGGAGAGATGATTGAAGATGGGGAGGGAGAGAGGTAGAAAAGAGACCACAGCATGGCTCTACCTCTTGTGAAGCTCCCCCTGTCCATATGTTCTTATATGGTGACTGGTGTTTAAAGAACCTTTACAGTCTGTCTGTCTGTCTTACCTCCTATTGCCACCTGGGTTATCAACTGGGCTCTGTGCCTATGGGATGAATCACTAGTCCTGGTGGCCATATTTTTTCCTCTTTGTCTTTCATCCTTTTATTTTTTAAATTTGATAGGACAGAGAGAAGCGAGAAAACTGTATCGTTGTGTCAGCAGCTGTACTGTCAATCACAAACCTTCCCCAATAAAGCGGGTTTTTTAAAAGCTGTGCCTGTTCTATATTTAGGCTTTGGGACTTTGTTAGGAAGTGAATCACCTGAAATGGAACTAGAGAATCCTATGGAAGGTACGGTCTCACCGAGTAATGAGGCGGAAGGGTTTACATTCCACACCTGACATCTTTGGACACAGTCTGAAGTGAAGGATGCTGACGTGGTGCTTGTTGCTTTGATTAGGTCGGGATCAGCAGATTCAATATCATTTGGTGTGAATTGAGAGAAGCATGCAGGAATGTGAGCCCCACCCTAGATGTTCCAGGACTGGGGGAAATACAGGCTCTATAGAGGAAGCAGGAGGTTCCTGCTGTCTAAGCTTTGAAGAAGGAAATAGTTATTGCTGTAATCCAATTATTTGGCAATTGGGTTCACTTTGAAAATCCCTTTGTTAGGATTTGCTATATCATACACAACATCACCATAATTTATGTCCTTTGACATTATTTGTATATAGCTGTGTTTTATAGAGTAATGTTACTGGTTGCTTCTGTTCTCCCTGGTCTAAGCTTTTAAGAGAATCAACATTTGAAAGACTCAGCTTATGGTCTGTGCATTAAAAAGTTTGAGATATTATAATTTAAAAATAGCAAAATAGTTTCAGATGTACAACATAATGAACTTGTATCTGTTATTTTGTGAAATTATCAACACACTAAGTCTATTTATTTAAAACTAAAGCAACTTAATAGTATAGTCATGGGCCCTTTAGAATATAACTAAAATAGGCCTACTAACTAACTCTTCATCTGAACTATTCCAGCCTTTAGGTTCATGACCAGAGGCTACCATGATGCCAACCGGACTTCCCTGGGCAGGCAACCCCACCAATGTGTCTTGGAGCCCTGCTTCCTCACAGCCCCGCCCCAATAGGGGGAGAGATAGGCTGGGAGTATGAATATGAAATAAACACCTCTGTTCAGCGGGGAAGCAAGATCTTATAGAAGTCAGACCTTCACCTTCTGTACCCCATAATGACCCTGTGTCCATACTCCCAGAGGGATAAAGTATAGGGCAGCTATCAGAGGAGGGGATGGGATACAGAGTTCTGGTGGGGGGAATTGTGTGGAGTTGTACCCCGCTTATCCTATTGTTTAGTCAGTGTTTTCTTTTTATTAATAAAAGTTTTTTAAAAAAGCATTTCCTGGAGCTTACTAAGTAGAGTTAAGTTTTTAGGTCAGATTTTGCTCTACTGTTTCTAATTGTGTATAAAGATGCTTGCCAGGTTTGTTTGTTTGTTTGTTTAAATACCAGAGATGAAAGCATCGACTTTCCTTTCCTGGGCATGAAATTCCTGATGTAAAGAGTTTAGACTCCACATGAGAGCCAGGGAGAGAACATCATTAGAGGGCAGGTGTGAGACCTACTTCAGACTGGGGCCTCGGGCTGTCGCCTGGGGCTGTTTTATGCACCTTGAACCAGACAGCTCTTGAAGGAGGGTGACCCAAAGGTGACCTTTTTTTTTCTCCGGAAGTAACATTTTTAAAGATAAAGAGAAGCAGCCAAGCAGAGCAAGACCACAGCATGGAAGCTTCCTTCACTGTGGTGGGGGCCAGGCTGGCACACATGGAGAAGCAGCACGCTACTCAAGTGAGCTATTTATTATTATTGTGTAGAGACAGAGAAATTGACAGGGAAACAGAGATAGAAAGGGAGAGAGTCAGAGAGACACCTGCCTCACCACTCATGAAGCTTTCCCCATGCAGGTGGGCACCAGGGGCTTAGAACCTAGGTCCTTGCATTCTGTAATGTGTGCGCTTCACCAGATACACCACTGCTTGCCCCTGTTCAAGTGAGCTATTTTGCTGACCTCAAGTAACATTCTGTTTTGTTTTGTTGTTTTTTGTCTCTAGGGTTATTGCTGGGGCTTAGTGCCTCCACTGCTCCTGGAGGCTATTTTTTCCCTTTTGTTGCCCTTGTTGTTATTATTATTGTCATTGTTGGATAGGACAGAGAGAAATTGAGAGAGGAGGGGAAGAGAAAGAGGGCAGAGAAAGACACCTGCAGACCTGCTTCAATGTTTATGAGGCAACTCCCCTGCAGGTGGAGAACGGGGGCAGGGGGCGCCTCAAACTGGAATCCTTATGCCTACCACCAGGCCTACCAACTTTTTAACAACCTCCCTAGCTTGCTCTTGTTTTAAAGGTAGAAACTATTACAAAGTAGATGAGTCTGGGCCATGGCCTGGCATCCAAGGCAGATTATTTAAATAAACAGTCAAAAGCCAAGGTTTAGAACTCAATGGGGATAAAATTTAAGAAAGAATAGAACTCGCTGGGGTAATTAACATTTCTGAGACAACCTTGCATTTACTTTAAAAAAAAAAAGCAGCAGTTCCAGGTCTAATCTCCAGCACCATCATCAACCAATGTCATGTTCTCGCCCATTCTGTATTTTTCTCTCTGTGTTGCTCTCATTAAATTTTTTTTCTTTTTTTATTGTTGTTGTAGTTATTATTGTTTATTGTTGTTGTAGTTATTGTTGTAGTTATTGATGTCGTCGTTGTTGGATAGGACAGAGAGAAATGGAGAGAGGAGGGGAAGGCAGAGAGGGGAGAGAAAGAGAGACACCTGCAGACCTGCTTCACCGCCTGTGAAGTGACCTCTCTGCAGGTGGGGAGCTGGGGGCATGAACCTGGATCCTTAAGCCAGTCCTTGTGCTTTGAGCCATGTGCGCTTAACCCACTGTGCTACCGCCGGACTCTCCCATTAAAATATTTTAAGAGACAAAACCTCTCTTTGAAATACAGTTGGTGATCTGTTTGTGTTTACTTGGTTTCAAATAACTCATGGTATTCAATTTTTGTTTTTGTTGTCTTTACCCTCATGCTGCTTATGTTATTTTGAAACTGTGTGTCAATCTTTCTTAACAAAAGGAAACATGCAAGTCCTGTCTGCTAATACTAGGTGTTACTATCGCAAACCAGTACTATCACAAACCAGTACTGTAATCTGTGTGTGTGTGTGTGTGTGTGTGTGTGTGTGTACATGTACCTGCCAGGCCTTTACATTATTTCACTACTTTTTGTGAACTCTTCTGTTTTTCATTTTGTTTTCTTTATTTTTATCATTTTAAAAATATTTATTGATTGATGGAGGAGGGAGGAGGAGGAAGACAGAACCAGAGCATCAATCTGGCACAGATTGATGGGGATCTAAGTCAGCACCTCATGTTGTGACTCCAAAGCTTCACCCGCTGTGCCACCTCCCTGGACCCCCTTTTATCCTTTTCATTTAAGATGAAGAGAGAAACAGAGATGACCCCTGAGACTCTGCACCACCTCACACGAAAACTGACTTTCCATACATGGTTCTGTCTTCCTTAATTTTAGCATATTAGAGTGGCATATAACACCATTTCTGTCTCAGAGAGTTCCTGCAACAAAGCATCTCTCCTCTTTGATATTTAAGCTGGAATATATAAAACACCATCAAGGTAGCTGACATTGTAGTCTGCTGACAGCACTCCTTGATTTTGTTTTTTCCTGAAACCTCCCAGCCTGCCCCACAGGTCACTTCACAGTTATATAGAGTGAAGTGTCAGTGACAGAGCTGGAGAATCTCAGGGCACGTGTGCACGACAGCCCTCTGTGTCCCCACCTGGCATCTGCGTGATGCTCTGTGGGCACAACCCCACCAGGAGGGGAACTGCTACATCTGGGCCGCCTTACCATTCTTACTTCTTTTTTTCTTATTTATTTATTTATTTATTTATTTACCTATTTATTCCACCAGGGTGGTTGTTGGGGATTGGTGACTGCATGATGACTGCCAGCTCCCACCCACCTCTTTTAATTTAGAGGTCATCTGCCCAGAGAAATCAGGATGGAATCAGCAGCAAAATCTTTTGGATAATCATGGTAGCAGCTGCAACTTGGTGTCTGGAAGGTTTATTTATTTTAATGAGATAGGTATAGAGATAAAGATACAGAGGAAGAGACAGAGCACTGTTCAACTCTCATTCTAGTGCTCAGAATAGAATCCAGGACCTCCGCACCTCAGGCAGGCATGAAAAGCATTTACATAACCACAGGCTGCCTCCTTAGAACTGTCTTAGTTGTTCAAACCTGAGGCAGCTGTGGTCATGACAGAGAAAGTTTTGAGTCATAAGAACTTAATGTAGTGAGTGAAGAAATGCCCTTTTTTTAACTGAGGCCAAAGAAAAGGCTAGGGGGCTGGAGAAAAAGGTCAAGTATTTAAGCAGTATTACCTGGCAGTTTACAAAGATGATATTTGTCCTCAGGACAAACTTTTTGGACCTGGTGTTGATTATGCCTAGTGATTTCAGTAAAAAGTGGAAGACAACTGCTAGAAATTTTCCCTAACATGTGGAAATGGAATTGCAAAAATAAAAACCAGTTATTTATTTGTGAGAATGATGATGGCTATAGCTGGGAGAGGTGTGGGGTACAAAACTTTGATGGTAAAAAAATAAATTAAAAAATCTGTTATGGTGGCTGTGGAGTGAAACGGTACAACTACTGTCTTATATACTTGAAAATATTATTTAACCGCTAATGAAATCTTATTAAAATAAATAAATTTCCCTGTACATAGTTGAGGGGAGTAGACAGAGTGCCAAAAAATGGTAATAGAAATATCTAAATGTCTGTGTACTGATACAGTTAAAGTTCTTTTTAAAAAGTATATGTCATATGTTTTGAAGGTAGAAACCAAGTACTATTATCAGTATCTATTATTTACTATACTATTAAAGAATTTTTAATAGCGGGAAAGAGAGGAATGACACATGTGGCATTGGAAGTTTGAACTTCGGACTCCATGCATTTAAATACAATATGAAAGAAAGAGAGAGAGAGAGAGAGAGCCAAGAGATGAAGCATGGCGTAGCACAAGCATTATACAACAAAGTACCCAGCTTGGATCCCTGCCACCACCAGTAGCCAGAGCTGAGCAGCCATCATTATCATCATCATCATCATCATCATCATCATCATCATCATTATCATCATCATCATCACTCTCTCCTTCCATTTTGTTCTCATTCACTCCCTTAAGTACAAGTTGGAGGAGAGCATCCAATGAAATAAGGTGCTGCCTCTTTCCTTCAGATGAAGGCAAGAAG
The DNA here is from genome assembly GCF_950295315.1 of Erinaceus europaeus. Taxonomy (NCBI): domain Eukaryota; kingdom Metazoa; phylum Chordata; class Mammalia; order Eulipotyphla; family Erinaceidae; genus Erinaceus; species Erinaceus europaeus. Next base: position 185,352,540 of record NC_080163.1, read on the forward strand.
GCAGTCCTCTGGGAGGGAGGCAATGGACATTGCTTAGCTACCAAGGAAGCTAACATCTTGATAGAGGTCTTCCATGCTCCAGAGCTCTGAGAAATGCTAGTTGATGACTGAAGGCCAAAAGAAGCAGCAGGCAGGGCAAGGAAGGAGCACCGTGGTTATGCACAGTGACTTTCGTGCGTGAGGCTTCAAAGTCCTGGGTTCCATTTCCTGCATCTCCAGAGCCAGAGCTGAGCAGTGATCTGGTTAAAAAGAAATCAACAAGCCAACAACCTAAAACAAAATCAAGGTATTTCAAAAGACCTCCAACTGCTGATTCTCATTCCACTGTGATCACAGAGTTTTCTAAGATTGTTGAGGTTTCAGGTGTGGTCTCTTTGCAGTCAAGAAGAAGGTCACCTTGAGAGGAGTGAGGTTGTCTGAGGCTCTCTGTACATTGTCCAGAATGCCTGGGAATTCTGACTCCAGAGCCCATGGTGCGGTGTGCAGGGTCTCTCTCCCTCCTTCTCTGTTTCTGGGGATTCTCCATTTTACTTTCTTTCTTTTTTAAAAATATTTATTTATTTAATCCCTTTTGTTGCCCTTGTTGTTTTATTGTTGTAGTTATGATTGTTGTTATTATTTATGTCATTGCTGGATAGGACAGAGAGAAATGGAGAGAGGAGGGGAAGACCGAGAGGGGGAGAGAAAGATAGACACCTACAGCCCTGTTTCACTGCTTGTGAAGCAACACCCTTGCAGGTGAGGAGACGGGGGGGGGGCTCGAATCGGGATGCTTATTCCGGTCCTTGAGCTTCATGCCATGTGTGCTTAGCCCACTGCAACCATCTGACTCCAGATTCTCCATTTTTCACAAACGGCAAATGTACATCCTGTCAACTAGGTCTTACCAATGTTGTAAAAGGACAGAAGGCTTAGACAACTCAGTCCTAGGAGTGGCAGGAATGGATCCTGGCATCTCTTCCACGCAAGTCTTGCTCTGCTCCGTGCATCCACCATCTCTCCTGGTAGGAGCCTGGATTCTGAAGCACAGACATGCCTATGGTCAATGGATACATCACCTATGGCCCCTTCAAACTAATCACTTTCTGACCAGGTCTTGAAAAATGACTACAGTTTACTGAGGATATAATTGCTCAGTGTAGAGAATCAAGGGTCTGATTCAGGATTAGCTCCTTTAGTTTCCAATCATCTTCACCTGCAAAAGGTGCTTTTGGAAAATAATAGCTTTGTGATCCTACTGAGGTTTGATAACCACACTCTCTCATGCTTGGGGTGAAATCTCACACTGGCATCCGAACACACCCCTTAGTGCTATACTGCTCGTTCTATTTTCATTCCCTATTCAGAGTGCTGCACAGGTCAGGATTATGGTGATGACAGTGAGTGAACTTGGGATCTCAGAGTGGTGGGCAGCAAAATCGTTTGCATAAGTAGCATGTTATCTCTCAGGCCCCTATTGGCCATTCTAGAAATGTTGCCAGTATTGGGAACAGCAAAGAAGATCACCTGAGAATGCAGTAAGACAAGACCAGGATTGCTTTGGTAGCCCACCAAGTCACAAGTGAGTGCTAACACGGTTGACTCGTGGACAGAGAGGTGCCTAAGGAGAGATACGGCTAAAAGTCCGTATCTACTCGGGAGTGACTGGCAACAGACTGGTGGTCTGCAAGTGGGGCTGTATAGTGGCAGCCTTCCCACATTGTTCTCCTGATGAATGGGGAGATGTGTTGAATAATTTCCTCAGAACTCACAGTGTACAAACAGCTTTTTTTAAGAGACTCACAGGGCAAAGGAGTGTTGCCTAGATTGGCTTTGGCTGCTGTCTGAGCAGTTCAATTGGGCCGGGGGCTTTGGATCCTTGGGGCTTGGGAGTCTCTTTGTATAACCACTGTGCTATCTCTCCCCCACCCTGTTTTATCTCTTGGTCAGGAGTGGATGATTAAACTAAAAAAAGTCTACATATGGAGGGGCCCCCAGGTTCCAGGCAGAACCTTCCATTCCAGGACCATCTGTTCCCTCTCCTCTGTGTGGACATTGCCTGCTTTTACTTCTAACTCATGTTTACCCTTCTGTGTTTATAAACAAACTGTATTGAAACATTTGGGGGTTCTTTGCATCTACAGATTATATTTTTACTTCTAGGTAGGGACTGGGTGGTGGTAAACCTGTATTAGGACCCACATTGCAGTCTTACAGACATGGGTTCAAGGCCTCAGTCCTGCAGGGGTGGGAAGCTTCATCAGCATGAAGCATGCCTGCATGTGTATCTCACTTCTTTGTTCTCTCTCCCTCCTTCCCTCACATCTGTTTTCACCTGTATTTCTTGTGCCCTCTGTATTTGGCTCTGTCCCCATACAAATACATATTATTTTTAAAGTTTTTTTTTTATTTTTAGAAAAACAGGCTAAAAACAGTCTATGGGAGACCAAGTCGGGACACAAAGAGCACCTGTGCAGGTCTGGGAGGGCCCACATTTCAGGCTCCCCCCAATCAACTGTCCCCATCTTCTGAGGCCACGTCAGAGATCCAGAAATTTCAGTGAAGAATAGAACGGGGAAGCACAAAGTAGAATTTACACTGCGTTTGGTATATTGTACCAAAGTAAAGGGTTCGGGCAGGGGTGGGTGGAGCTCAGGTCATGGTGTAATGATGGTGGAGGAAGACCTAGGCTGGGGTTGAGAGTGTTTAAGAAAACAGAAATTTTACACATTTATAAAGAAATGTATTTACTATAAACCGCTAATCTACATGAATTAAAAAAAAACTCCTATCAAGAACATTGGTAGGTTTCCCTGAGCTATGGTTCACATAAAAATAAATAAATACAATGATATCGGATGACATGAGAGATTTGCCTTTTAGATGCTTTATTCAATCATTCACTGCATTCCATACAAAGATAAAGGGAACAATGTAGTCAGTACATTATACACAGGGGGAGAACCCACACCAGGAGTCCCAAGGTGCCTCTGGTGCCCAGTCTCTGTCACTGCTGGAAAGACACCATCCAAATGGCTTTTATCTGTCTGCCTTAGCCAGACAAGTTTGTCCATCCAGAATTCCTGGGTCAAGGCCGTGCTTCAGAATCGCAGGTGAGCTTTGTGCTTCAGCATGTAGCTGTCCAGTGTTTCCCAGAAGCGCAGGAAAACGGGTCTGTCGGAATGGCGCTGGTGAGTGCTGACCTCCAAGACTGTGACGTCCCACTTGTGCACATTGGGCTCGAGAGGAAGATGGTCATACTTGAGGTGGAAGGCCTTCATGTGAGCAAAGATGTGGTCTGGAGAGCCATCATGCAGGCGCCAGGGCCAGCCCTTGAACTGCCAGGTGGGGCCTTGCACAAACACAGCTACAACTCGATCCCAGTCTCCAGGGCTGAGTCTCAGGGGCTGGTCCACGACTCGGTAGTGAACCCTGATAGTGCTGGCAGAGTCCCACGCTGGCCTCGGGCTCTTGCTTCTCTGGATGAGAGTTTCCTTGGCGGACCGGCAGCCTTGTCTCTTCTTGGCCTCGGAAGACACGAAGCTCAGGTCCTGGAGAAGGTCTGTGGCATTCAGCATGGTGATTAAAGAGGTGGGTGCCGCCGGAATAAGGATGATGGGTGTGCCAGAGCCTCTGTTGCTCTGCTGCGGGGGAGGCCTGGCTTGGACAAGGGGTCTTGGCACAGCCTGGTCTCCTGGAGTCTGAGACGGAGGCTGAGCCTGAGGCTGAGGAAGGAAGACAGAGGCTGTTATGGAAGGGAGGCTCAGGCCACGGTAGGTACCTTTGGTGTCTATGTGGAAGTCTCCGGTGTCCTTTTTGCGTCTGAATCTTTCCTGGTCGTATCTGTCATAGGCAGCTGGAGGCTGCGGCTGGGTGCACCCTGTGGGAGGCCCGGCTGCTGCTGCCTTTGGAGCTGCTGGCTGTTCAGGGGCCTGGCCTGCTTCTCTGGCTTTGACAGAGTCCAGGATGGCAAAGATGCTGTCTCTGAAAGTCTTGCCTGTGCTCTGTAGAATGGTGGTGCGTGTCCTTCCCAGCCTCTCTCTGCTGACAATCTCTCGGGTGGCTTCCACGTCAGCATCCACGAATCTCCTGGCTGTCGGGGCAGCTCCAGGCCCCTCAATATCCACCTTGATGGTAGTCTTCTTCTTAGCCATCCTCTTGGCCTTGATCTCAGCAATCTTGTCCACGGACATGGCTTCAGATAGTGGCTTGAGGCGTTCAGTGCAGACACTGGCTTCCTTAGGAGCCTGCAGAAGAGCAGCCAGTCTCTCCTGGTCCTGCCTCACAGCCTCTTCATCCTCCATTCGTGCCTTCTTGGCTTCTGGGAGGACTGCCTCTGCAGCTCGCTTGACTGGAGCCACCTGCCCAAGACGCATTTGCACAGGGCCAGTGCGCTCTAGGCCCATGCATGTGGATACTTCCCCATTCAGGTAGCTCAGCAGATCCTTTCTGTCAGGTCTTCTCACCACAGGAATGTGTTCACTGGCTGCCTTTCTCACATATACAACGTGAGGCAGTTGGGCATGCATCAGAAAGAATAGCAGGCACTCCAGCGTGTAGTACTCTCTGGCTTCTCCATCCTTGCCACTTCCGCAGGCCACATAGTTGGTCTGCACGCTCTTGGGCCATGAGAATTCTCCAAAAGTCACATAATCTCCTCTTACCACAATCTCCTTCTGCTCCATGTAGAATTGCCGCAGGATGCCCAGCACGTCTGCCATCTTCAACTCCGGTCCTCTGCAACTCCAATACATCCCCACACTGCTTCTGCTGCTTTTTATACCCTTCACTCCTACTACTTCCCACCCTGAGCTCTGGCTTCAGCCAATCAGAAGAGGTGTCTGCAAATCCTATCAGGCACTAGGAGTCCTATGGAAGATTAATCCCCTCCAGGTTCTTACTGAAGACAACTCTGCCCCACCCTAAAGTGGTCCTTGTCCTGAGGGTTCACTTTGTTGTTTTTTTTTGAACATTTTTTCCTTCAATTAATGTTTTACTTTTGACAGTAAATAAAATATTGTATAATAATGTTTTGACAGTAAATACAATAATGTTTTACTTTTGACAGTGAATACAATAGTTTGTACATGTATAACATTTCTCAGTTTTCCACATAACAATACAACCCCCTTTTATTATTATTTATTATTTATTTATGGTTGTTTATTATTTTTTTAATTTTTTTTAAAAATATTTTTAATTTATTTATGAGAAAGATAGGAGGAGAGAGAAAGAACCAGCCATCACTGTGGCACATGTGCTGCCATGGATTGAACTCAGGACCTCATGCTTGACAGTCCAAGGCTTTATCACTGTGCCACCTCCCGGACCACTATTATCATTATTTTTAACCAGAGCACTGATCAGCTCAGGCTTATGGTGGTGCAGAGGATTGAATCTAGGACTTTGGAGCCTCAGGTATGAGAGTGTGTTTGCATAGGCATCATGTTATCCACCCCACCCTGAATTAAACTTTGAAAGTTTGCCACAATTACCCCCTTTCTGTGCTTAGTACTGCATCCTTATTAACTCTACATAGTTTCGTATTGGAGCTCAGCTGAGAGTTTTTATAAATTCCATCAAACCCAATAAATACATACTGATCCTTTGTTTATTGAGGTCTGTCACTTGCCCCCATTTTATTTTTGTCAGTAGCCTTTTATACCTGTGCATATTTTTGTTGTGATTAGGATTATCAAATCAGATTCTGTATACAAATCCACTGTACCCACGTACTCGTATTTTAAAAAATATTTTATTTATTTTAAGGAGAGAGAAATAGAATGATGGAGAGACCAGAGCACTGCTCAGCTCTGGTTTATGGTGGTGCAGGGATTGAACCTGAGATCTCAGTGCCTCTGGCCTGAGTCTTTTGCATAATCATTATGTTGTCTCCCATGCCCCAAAGTCTAATTTTGTATAATTGGAGATGTATTATTGAAAAGAGAAATAGAGTGGCCGAAATTAGAGGCATCTGCATCACTGTTCATCACTTGTGAATATCCCACCTGCTCTGGTATTTGGGAATCGAACACTACCTGGTTTTTGAATGCTCTGCAAATATTTCAAACGGCCCTTTGTGAGAACTATGGATGTTATCTTGGGGATTGGGTGTGGAGTAGAACTTTAATCTCTGTCACTTTATAGCAGTTTAAGTTACTACTAATAAAATATACATGATACCAAAGTAAATAAATACATTACCATCAGCATAGGAGTTGGCTCCCACTCATGCCTACTGTGAGGATCTGAGATGGATTCTATGGTAATTGTACCAAAATAACAACAAAAATTGTACTGAGTCAAAATCCTAGTTGAGACTGTGAGAGTGCTGGAGATTATCATTAGGGAAAAGTGTAGGTAGGGCACCGAATTTAGGTGTATTAAATATTAATACAAATAAATGTCTTCAGCACAAGAGAGGAAACAATATTCAGGAGATGGTAATGGAATCAGGCCCCTGGGCACCCCTCCCTCAGGCACAGCTCACAACAGGCATTGTAAACTCGGGAATCTGAACAAAAGTCATGACACCCTGGGGTTACTGGAAAACAGAGTTTTTTTTTTTTTTTTTTTTTTGGCTTGCCAGATCCAGAATCAGCTAATACCAAAAAGCTTCTGGGCCCTTGTGTGCTATAAGATTTCCCTTTTATAGATAAAGAAAGGTTTCAAAATAAAATGATTCACAATATGCATACAAGGACTAAGAGGTGGGCAGAGGTCACAAAGGTCAAAGGCTGTCAGGACTTTTACAAATACCAGAAGCTGACTTTAAATCTGCCAAGGATTTTACAAATACCAAGAGGCAGACGGGTTAGGTTTAGGATTCACAGGTGGTTAAAAGGAGTTTGGTACAAGCAGTTATTAATTTGTATGCACTCCTTCAGCGTCAAAACAGCCCCTACAGCCCTTAGAAGGCAGGGTTCAGAAGGACCAAAGAAATATTCACTCTCCTCATGAAGGGCATGGAAGCCAGCAAAAATATATGGAGAAAATATTCCAGGGCCAGGCAGTGGCACACTTGGTGGAGAGCACACAATACAGTGTGCAAGGTCCTAAGTTCAAGCCCTTGGTCCCCACCTGCAGGGAAAGCTTCAGGAGTGGTGAAGTAGGCCTCTGTCTTGCTCTCCCTCCCTCTCTCTCTCTCCTCCATCTTCTTTTCCTTCCCTCTCTCTATTTTTTTTTCTCTCTCCCCCTCTCCCTTTCCTTCCCTCTCTTTCTGCCTCTCCTTTTACCAGAGCACTGTTCAATTTTGGCATATGGTGGTTGTGGGGGTTTGAACCAGAGACTTTTGAGAGTCTCTTTGCATAATCGTTATGCTATCTACCCCACCCTCTCTTTCCCTCTCGACCTCCCCCTCCTCTATTAATTTCTCTCTGTGATTCAATGATAAATAAATAAAAATATTTTTAAAAGGAGAGAGAAAGAGAGAAGGGGATTCCGGCAGTAGCGCAGCAGGTTAAGCACACGTGGCACAAAGTGCAAGGACCGGCTTAAGGATCCCGGTTCCAGCCCCGGGCTCCCCACCAGCAGGGGAGTCGCTTCACAAGCGGTGAAGCAGGTCTGCAGGTGTCTCTCTTTCTCTCCCCCCTCTGTCTTCCCCTCCTCTCTCCATTTCTGTCTGTCCTATCCAACAACAATGACATCAATAACAACAACTGTAATAACGAAAACAGTATAACAAGGGTAACAAAAGGGAATAAATAAATATTTTAAAAAAATAAAAAGGAGAGAGAAAATATTCCACCATTTTATATAAATGAGAGTGGAGATAGGATGATGGGTATGGAGGAGGCAGGGGGCCAGGCACTGACAGGGAGGCAGCAGGAGAGGCTCTGGCTGGAGCTCAGGGGAGACTGTTGTAGAATGCAGGACCTGCAGGCACGAAGAGATGCACCCTCAGGGCCTAGTACCCAGGGAGGCCTATTCTTCCCCAAAGTACACAAAGGATGAGATGGGGAAGTGACAGCAACCTCAACTTCTCAGGAAAGTCATAGAAGGCCTATTTTTTTTTTTTATTATTTTCATTTATAAAAAGGAAATACTGATAAAACCATAGGATAAGTGGGGCACAACTCCACACAATTCCCACCACCAGAACTCCATATCCCATATACTCCCCTGATAACTTTCCTATTTTTTCTCCCTCTGGAATATGAACCCAAGGCCATTGTGGGGTACAGAAGGTGGAAGGTCTGGCTTCTGTAATTGCTTCCCCGCTGAACATGGGCATTGACAGGTCGATCCATACTCCCTACCTGTCTCTTTCCCTAGTGGGGTGGGGCTCTGGGGAAGCTGAGGGTTTATTTTTCTCTAATGCTGGGTTGAGGAGAACCTGGGAGCTCAGCGCCTCAGGCATGAAAGTCATTTGCATAAGCATTAATCTGTCTCCTCAGAACTACATTTGTTAATTATTCAAACCTGAGGTCCTCTGTGGCCACCACACAGTAAATTTGGAGTCAAAAGAACTTAAATGGTGATTGAAGTGCTACCCTTTAGAACCGTGGCCAAAAAATGTGAAGGGGCAGCGAGGAAGGAGTTAAGTGGAACACTACCTTGCACTTACAAAATAACCATAACATTTTGCAAAAATGGTAACTTGTTTACAATGTCTACAAGAGTATTGGAATCATGCAGGAAACATGCTCAGACCATTGATTAACTCAGGACTTCATCTTCTTGGCTACAGAGAACAGCACAGCTAGGAAGAGGGGAACATGTTTCTAGAAGTAGCGTTCTTATCTTCCTGGGGGTATACACCCTAAAGAGTGTTTTTTTAATCTTATTTTTAAATAAAATCTGTTCTTTATTTCGTTGTTGGTTTATCTATTTTTTTAAATTTATTTTTATTTTTATTTTATTTATTCCCTTTTGTTGCCCTTGTTGTTTTATTGTTGTAGTTATTATTGTTGTTGTCGTTGTTGGATAGGACAGAGAGAAATGGAGAGAGGAGGGGAAGACAGAGAGGAGGAGAGAAAGATAGACACCTGCAGACCTGCTTCACTGCTTGTGAAGCGACTCCCCTGCAGGTGGGGAGCCGGGGTTCGAACTGGGATCCTTATGCCCATCCTTGTGCCTTGTGCCACCTGCACTTAACCCACTGCGCCACAGTCCGACTCCCTATCTATTTATTTTTTTAATTATCTTTATTTATTGGAAAGAGACAGTCAGAAATCAAGAGGGAAGGGAGGGATAGAGAGGGTGAGAGACACAGAGACACCTGCAGCCTGGCTTCACCACTTGTGAAGCTTTCCCCCTGCAGGTGGGGACCGGGGGCTCGAACATGCATCTCTGTGCATTGTAATGAGTGCATTCAACCAGGTGCGCCACCACCCAGCCCTGTTTATCTATTTATTTATTTTATCGTGAGAGGTATAGAGATAAATGTGAGAGGCAGTAACTCTAGAATAGTTATAAGTATAGTTGCTTTTTGAGTTTGAGTTTTAAGAATAGTTTAAATACAGTTGCTTTTTGCCCTCCTGCCCAGTGAGGTGGAAAATTCCTTGCCCTTTTCCCCACGACAGAACCTAAGAGGCCATCAATTATTTTGACAGACCCTGCAGCGAGCAGGACTCATCATGACCTCTGCAACAGAATACTGTTACCAGACAGTTAAAAATGGCCTGACAAATGATGACCTGATAGATTGCAAACAGATGGTCGGTGGTCCCAATAAAGAACAAAAAAATGTGGTGACCCCCACTTTGGCTGGGACCTATTGGTCTGGTGTAATGTCTAAAACTAGCCCATGCTTTGCTCTGAATAGATCAGGCTTTTGCTAAGTTTGAAATGATTGGAGATAGGCTGGTAAGGTGATGTGTTCCCCCTCCCTGAGTGGAGTCTGAATTCCTATAAATTGTATGGTTTGAGCTTTGTTCAGGGTTGAGCTTGGTAGACTAACACCAGTCACCATCTCGGCCCGGATTGCAATTCGTGAATAAACATCTTTTGCTTCCTTGCAATGGATGGTGGTTTGATTTCGCTCTTTAACATTTGGAGGCCCCAGCGAGATCTCCTCGGACAAGAGATTCCTGAGGACACCCCATCCCAGGTCCGGACCCCAGGAGGCCTTGGAAGCTTTGCCCGGCGCCGGTAAGTCAGGCCTGATTTTTCTTTTGGAGTACGGTACCGTCTGTGTGTCCCTGCAGGGCTTGGGGGTCTGTGGATTGCGGGACGCCGCATTGAAATCCCAGACCGCAGCGCTGGGAAGTGACGACTTCCAGGCTGCTTGGGTTGGGTAATAACTGGATCTGAAACAGGGTCCGCACCCTAAGGATCTGGAACAGGGTCCGACAGCCCAGGGTTGGGTGATAACTGGATCTGAAACAGGGTCCACACCCTAAGGATCTGGAATAGGGTCCGACAGCCCAGAATATTAGTTCTGTCTCTTGTGGCCACTCTTTGTGTCGGTTCTCTCCCACTCTCAATGTGGAATCCAGGGTGTCAGATATTGTCTAGACATTTGTTAATATCAGATTGATTAAGCTCGCTTGTCTGTGTGTGTGTGTCTTGTCTGTTTGTCAGTCTGTGTTTTGTGTTCACTCACTTTCACTTTGCAGGAATGGGCCAGGCAGCAGCTCTAGTGCAGGGACCACACCCCCGCCCTGCCTAGGTGTGGCTGTTACCCCGGACGGGCCCGTGAGTGCTCCCTCCCTGCCTGCTGTTCAGGTCCCAGCTGCAGGGGCATGCCTGGCCGGCTTGTGAGCCCCCCAACATTTAAAGCTTTCTGCCCACTCATGGCAGCTGAATTTCCCTGTTGTCTATTATCCTAATGATTGTTGAACTAGATATTCTCATTGCTCTCCTCTTCCATTAGGGTTTGGTTTCTGATACTCCCCAGCTGGGAGAACAGGCTCCTGGTAATTTTAGTTTTTCTCTTTGGAGTACCTAATTCCTGGACTTTTGCTGTTTTGGTCTGGACCTAACCTGATCTTCAGCACTGCCTGACAAGCTATGTTTTGTGAGTGAGTGTTTCAAATGACTGACTTCTTGGGTGTGTGACCCATTTTGGAAGAAACTTGGTCAGGGTAACTCTTAAGATGGGCACAGCAAGAGTTTTGTGAAGATGAGCTGAATAGAGAAGTCTGGAAAACTGTCCTTGGTCCTCTTGGGCTTCTCGTGGAGGGAAGCAGAAAGAATTTGTTTATTCCTCCTTGTTTTTTCTAGGGTTAGTTAAGGTCGTCCTAGGAGCTGTTAGTTTAAAAAAAAAATCTTAGTGTATAAATGTGAGATGTTTCATCTTGAAAAACTGTGTGAGTGCAGATCTAAATTTGTGTTTGACCAGGTATGTTGCTAAGATGTGTCTGTACTGGTTAAAAGCTGCTCTTTTCCCTTAAACAATCAGCCCAGATATATAAATGATAAAAAGGTGACTATGATGCGTCTTACATGTTTATATGCGTGTTTTAGGTTTGTTTTTGTGGCCTGAAAAACATTAATCTTAAGGTTAAAAGTGTAAGTGACTTTAAAGCTATATTCTTATCAGAGTTCTTTAAAAAAGGAGTTTTCAGTACAGTTCTTATGTGTTAATATAAGGGTAAAAATTAATTTGCTAAGGCAGCTAAATATTTAAAGTATTAAGTATTTAATGTGACAATTCTTCTTCTCCAAATTGATATTAAATTATCTATGTATTTAACTGATATTGGTCCACAGCAAATTTGCATTTGTCTGACACTGGAGATGTTTTGAGAAGTCACTAGTATGTGTTAACTCTCTAAGTAATTAAAGCTCGTTTAAAGTTTAAAAAAAATTAGTTAAACTGAATTTGGTTTAGAGATCCTGGTTATGGGAATTGCTACAGGAGGTTAAAAAGATAACTTTTAAATGTATGTTCTTTAAAATTCAAACAGAGCTTCTCAAGTTAGGTATCACACACTGAAGATGTGTCTCTATCTCCTGTGTAAAAAATGGCAGAAAAGGTTATTGACATGTAAGAGTTTTAAAATACCTTCTCAACTAAAGAAGTAGAACTGGCTTAGGTGAGTGAAAAATAACACAGTGGTTATACTAATGATTTTCTAGCCTAAGGCTTTTGCTCTGGTTTTCCTCTTTATTATCTTTCTGCTTTTAAAAATTATCTGGTTTGTTTTAAGATGCTGTCAGAGATTTATTCTTGGCAAATGGTGTTTTTGGTCTGATAGAAGACTTGTTTTGGCAAATCCTGATTTAACAAAATTATTGTTTTGAATATTAATTTATGAGGTTTATTTTAGCCTTTTAAGTTGCCATATTAGAGCTCTAAGGGGTAAAATCTATTAAGAGTTTTATATCTATGCCTACTCATGATAGCTTTGTGATGAGTAAAGATCTTAACAAAAACTGTTTTAATATTGTGCTTAAATTGTTTAAGCAGTTTTAAATAATGCTAAAGAAATGGTAATCATTTTATCATGTCAACACATTGGGTATTGACTTTATATACTGTACTGGTATATTTGTTTGTTAAAAAGGCCTTCTAAAATTATATAGAGATGTATAGGCCAATTCTGGTCATTAGGTTGTCAATTTTGGTAAGCTCTTAATCTGGTTTTGTGTATGTCTTACTGGTTACAAATGTAAAAGTACAGCAGTGATACCCCTTCAATCATACTGCCAGACTCTCTTAGGGGGTCTCCAAGGGGCAGTAAAATGGCCCACAAATCTCTCTAAGGTAAATAAAATGGCACTAAATTTGGCCTTTTGTTGCTCAAATCTGCCCCAGGTGTTAAAAGAAAGTTACAGAAGACAGAAAGATTTTTTTTAAAAAAAAGCTGAGAGATTGCTCAGAAGGTTTTTTAAAAAAAGTTGGCAAATGTTTTGACATTAGACTTAAAAAAAAAAAAGAAAAGAAAGAAAGTCAAAAAGATGGGTCTAGGGGTAGAGAAAGACCAGTGATGCTACTGAAAAGAAAAAAGACACTAGAAAAAAGGCTGTTTTACCAACAAGCCATTTAGACTGCTTGTGGATGAACTTAAAGGCATAAGCCGGGGAGTGCTGACCCAAAAAAAAACTTGAGCCATGGCACAACATTGCTTATTTGTCAAATATTGGGCCCAGTAGCTGCTGGATGGACAAAATGCCTGAGGACAATAGCACCTGTGGCACAGCTGGTAAGGAAAACAGACAAGCCATCACTGGGGCAAGTCCAATGCCCACCTAACCTGCTACCAAGTTCTGTTCCTAGACCAGCCGTGAGTGAAATTCAGTGCTGCCACCGGCCTGAACCCTGCCACCCTGATGTTGGAGACAGATCCTGAGGCTCCCCGCAAAAACATGACTACCAAGAGGTATGCCTTTGCTACATGGCGTGTGCATGGAGCACGTGGAGAGGGAAGATTCCTGACTCCCGCCGGGAAGATGACCCAGCACAAAAAAAACCTACTGGAGGCCACATGGACCCTGCAAGAAGCAGCCGTGACCCATTGTTCCGGACATCAGAAAAGAAACTAGAGGGCAGATGAAGCAGCTTGTGCAGCTACACAGCAAGCAGGGCCAGCCTTGGCATTGATTCCACTAGACTCCCTGCTTCCAAAGGACCCTGGATACAGTAAGGAGAAAGATAAGATGGGCGAGAGATTAGGACTAGAGACTAAATAGATTTTACAGAAGTAAAATCAGAGACTTTTGGGTATAAGTACTTGCTGATATTTATAGACACATTTTCAGGTTGGGTAGAGGTTTACCCAATAAAGTCCGAGGGGGCATAGATGGTGAGCAAGAAAATTTTAGATTAAAAACAGTGCCCAGGTGGAGAGTTCCCTCTCACCATTGGTTCTGGTAAACAGACTTTCACTGTTTTTGTGCGTCAGTTAGTGGCCCGAGAAATGGGAACAAATTGGAAATTTCATTGTGCTAATGAGCCCCATATTTCTGGGCACGTAGAGAGGTAAATTAGATCCTAAAGGAGATTTTAACTAAATTAACCCTTGAAACTGGCAGGGGATGGGTATCGCTCCTGGCTCAGGCCCTTCTGAGAGTGCACTATTTCCCATTTGTAAACAAACTGTCTCCCTTTGAAATGGCTTTTTGCAGACTGCTGCTATCATGATCTGTAATTCTCTTGTCTCTGATCCATTCCACAACTGTTATCAAGTTCTTACAGATCTCCAGCCTATATTGCAGGACAAAGTAGAATGTTGTGCTACGAGTCTTTGGGAAAGACCTTATATCGTGATCCTGAGTACACCAACTGCTGCAAAGGTTGCCGGAAAATGCCAGTAGATTCATCACACTCATTTAAAGAGGACAGTTGCGGAGCCCACTGAAACAGAAGACTCTTAAGATAATGGTTCTTAGAACCGGGTATGCTGAGGCTTCAACAGAAAGAGAAGATGAAGATGAATCAAGGATTTGATTCCCAGCTAAGACGAGTGGGGAATGTGAGAGGCAGTAACTCTAGAATAGTTATAAGTATAGTTGCTTTTTGAGTTTGAGTTTTAAGAATAGTTTAAATATAGTTGCTTTTTGCCCTCCTGCCCAGTGAGGTGGAAAATTCCTTGCCCTTTTCCCCACGACAGAACCTAAGAGGCCATCAATTATTTTGACAAACCCTGCAGCGAGCAGGACTCATCATGACCTCTGCAACAGAATACTGTTACCAGACAGTTAAAAATGGCCTGACAAATGATGACCTGATAGATTGCAAACAGATGGTCGGTGGTCCCAATAAAGAACAAAAAAATGTGGTGACCCCCACTTTGGCTGGGACCTATTGGTCTGGTGTAATGTCTAAAACTAGCCCATGCTTTGCTCTGAATAGATCAGGCTTTTGCTAAGTTTGAAATGATTGGAGATAGGCTGGTAAGGTGATGTGTTCCCCCTCCCTGAGTGGAGTCTGAATTCCTATAAATTGTATGGTTTGAGTTTTGTTCAGGGTCGAGCTTGGTAGACTAACACCAGTCACCATCTCGGCCCGGATTGCAATTCGTGAATAAACATCTTTTGCTTCCTTGCAGTGGATGGTGGTTTGATTTCGCTCTTTAACAATAAAGAAGAGACATAAAGACACAGCACTGCTCTCATTGTCCTATTCTGGTGCTTGGGGTAGAACCTGGGAGCTCAGAGTCTGAAGCAGTCATCTGCATAGCCATTATGCCGTCTCCTCAGAACTACTTTTTTTTTAACAGAGCCCTGATTAGCTCTGCTCTATGATGGTGCAGGGGATTGAACTTGGGACTCGAGAGCTTCAGGCACAAGAGTCTCTTTGCATAATAACCACCATGCTGTCTGCCTCCCCACCCAGAACTACACTGCTCTAATTATTCAAACCTGAGGTCAGCTGAGACCACATACACATAGTGAGTTTTGAGTGCTAAGAATTTATGTGTTGAATGAAGTGACACCTCTTATAACTGAGGCCAAAGAAGTGTGAGAATTCCTTCCTTTAAGTAGAAAGAATTGTAACCAGTATCCTGCTGTGGTTAGGGGCCTGCACTAAAAAAAATCCATAGACACTGGAGACACTTAATTTTTCCTCCCCCCTTCCACCATTCTATTAGATAAGAAAGAGAAATAGAAAGGGGGAGAGACAGCTAGCAACACATGCAGACCTGCTTCACTGCGTGTGGCGCATTCCTATTCAGCTGGGGAGAAGGGCACAGACCCTGATCCTTGCTCAGTGGGTGCACCACCTTCCAGCCCCCTGACTTCTACTTTTTAAAGGAAAAGCTTTACTGAGATACTGGGAGTGGCAGAAAAAGAACCAGAGCATCACTTTAGCACATGCAAAGCTGGGGATGGGTCTCAGATCCTCCTGCTTAAGGGTGCTCCATGCACCCCATCCCCGCTCCTTGGAATGGATTTCTTGTGAGACCCTCCTTAGTGCTGAGAACTTTCTCTAAAAATTTCTCTCCCAATGATGATTTTGACAGTGTCCATTCTTCCAATGAATGAGTACAGGACATCTTTATATATATACATATATATGTATATATATTTAATGATTTAATAATGACTAACAAGATTGTAAGACAATAGGGATACAGTTCTACACAGTTCCCAACATCAGAGTTCTGTGTCCCATGCCCTCTGTATGTTTTTCAATTTTTCCTATATGAAAATCATTCATCATGATTGATTTGATGACTCATCAAATGATGACTCATCATTTTCAGTGTACAAGTCTTTTACCTCCTTTGTAAATTTCTTTCTAGATAGCTGGTCATTTAAATTTTTTATTATTTTTTATTTATATATATTGGATAGAGACAACCAGAAATCAAGAAGGAATAGGATAAGAGAGAGAGAGACAGACACCTGAAGCACTGCTTCACCACTCATGAAGCTTTCCCCCTGCAGGTGGGGAACCAGGGGCTTGAACCCAGGTCCTTGTGTACTGCAATGTATACGCTTAACCAGGTGCGCCACCACCCGGCCCTCAGTTGGTTTTTTTCTGCAGCTAAAGTTAAAGGGACCAGTTTCCAAATTTCCTCTTCTGGTTTAGAAGAATTCAATTAAATGGTATAGTAACACACACACAAACACAAACAAGACTTCCTCCCCAACCTCTTCTCTCTGTAGGCCCAGAGATCACATCAATCCCTCTATCCAGTCTTTTCACTGGTGGACTCTAGTCTGTTTCCTCTGTAGCCTCCAGGTAAAACTGGAATTCTCCTTCCTAGTGCCTGGAGGACTGTTGCTCAGTGATTCTGGTGAAATGTGAGTTTGTCTCTGGTATCAACCATCTTTTCAATGACTGTCTACTGTTCAAGCTGTTCTTCATGATAACTTTTTTTTTACCAGAGAACTGTTCAGCTCTGGCTTCTGGTGGTAAGTGTGATTGAACCTGGGACTTTGGAGCCTCAGGTATGAGAATCTGTTTGCATAACCATGAGAACGCGTTTGGCAAAGGACAGCCCCTCAACATTAAGTTGGAGGACTCGAAGAGCAGGACCAACAGCTTGAAAGCTGTCAGGAGCTGCTTGTTGCTGGCTTTGAAAGTGACGGGGATCCATGTGGATTCAATCGGCTAGGAAGGATCGTCAGTTTCCCCAATGAATGGGTACTCACGGGATGCACCACGGGAAGGTCCATCCAATGCAACCCTACATAGCCATTATTTCATCTACCCTCTGCCCATAACTTTTTACTAAAATATTTCTAATTTTCATGGTTTTCATGAGGATACCAGGCTGCAGGCAGGAGTCTGTTCAAACAGTTCTCGGCTTTTCCTCCTTCATCTCCCTGATCCCATCAGGTTCCAGGATCTTCTGGAGCCTCAGGCCTGATGAATGTCTTTTGCATAAACACTGCACAATCACTTGGGATCCCCTCATTTTATTTTTAATTAAAAGACACTCTCCAAGGATCTACAACCCCTGCTGTGCTGCTATGTTCTATTGAATGAATTCACATGTATATTTAGTCCTATCTAAAGACTACATTTGAATTTAATGAAGAATTTGCAGAAGGGGTGCATTCTACAATGTGTCCACAAGGGGGCGGCTTAATACTGCATTACACGTGGTTCCCTTGCCTTCAGGCCAAAGGGACCCTTTGAATTTCTTACCCAGTTCTTGATTTGACTAGGATGTATCCAGAGCACTGATGTATATAAAAATAATATAAATATAAATCTGCACTACTTCAGCCTTTAGGTTCATAACTAGTGAACAACTTGTTTGGCTTTATATGTTAACTCTCTTTTCAGCCACCAGGTTCCAGATGCTAGCATGATGCCAACCAGACATCCCTGGACAGACAACCCCACCAATGTGTCCTGGAGCTCTGCTTCCCCAGAACCCTGTCCCACTAGGTAAAGAGAGAGGCAGGCTGGGAGTATGGATCGACCTGTCAACGCCCATGTTCAGCGGGGAAGCAATTACAAAAGCCAGACCTTCCACCTTCTGCATCCCACAATAAGCTTGGGTCCATACTCTCAGAGGGCTAAAGAATAGGAAAGCTATCAGGGGAGGGGATGGTGTGAGAGGCAGTAACTCTAGAATAGTTATAAGTATAGTTGCTTTTTGAGTTTGAGTTTTAAGAATAGTTTAAATACAGTTGCTTTTTGCCCTCCTGCCCAGTGAGGTGGAAAATTCCTTGCCCTTTTCCCCACGACAGAACCTAAGAGGCCATCAATTATTTTGACAGACCCTGCAGTGAGCAGGACTCATCATGACCTCTGCAACAGAATACTGTTACCAGACAGTTAAAAATGGCCTGACAAATGATGATCTGATAGATTGCAAACAGATGGTCGGTGGTCCCAATAAAGAACAAAAAAAATGTGGTGACCCCCACTTTGGCTGGGACCTATTGGTCTGGTATGATGTCTAAAACTAGCCCATGCTTTGCTCTGAATAGATCAGGCTTTTGCTAAGTTTGAAATGATTGGATATAGGCAGATAAGGTGATGTGTTCCCCCTCCCTGAGTGGAGTCTGAATTCCTATAAATTGTATGGTTTGAGCTTTGTTCAGGGTCGAGCTTGGTAGACTAACACCAGTCACCATCTCGGCCCGGATTGCAATTCGTGAATAAACATCTTTTGCTTCCTTGCAGTGGATGGTGGTTTGATTTCGCTCTTTAACATTTGGAGGCCCCAGCGAGATCTCCTCGGACAAGAGATTCCCGAGGACACCCCATCCCAGGTCCGGACCCCAGGAGGCCTTGGAAACTTTGCCCGGCGCCAGTAAGTCAGGCCTGATTTTTCTTTTTGAGTACGGTACCGTCTGTGTGTCCCTGCAGGGCTTGGGGGTCTGTGGATTGCGGGACGCCGAGTTGAAATCCCAGACCGCAGCGCTGGGAAGTGATGACTTCCAGGCTGCTTGGGTTGGGTGATAACTGGATCTGAAACAGGGTCCGCACCCTAAGGATCTGAAACAGGGTCTGACAGCCCAGGGTTGGGTGATAACTGGATCTGAAACAGGGTCCACACCCTAAGGATCTGGAATAGGGTCCGACAGCCCAGAATATTAGTTCTGTCTCTTGTGGCCACTCTTTGTGTCGGTTCTCTCCCACTCTCAATGTGGAATCCAGGGTGTTAGATATTGTCTAGACATTTGTTAATATCAGATTGATTAAGCGCGCTTGTCTGTGTGTGTCTTGTCTGTTTGTCAGTCTGTGTTTTGTGTTCACTCACTTTCACTTTGCAGGAATGGGCCAGGCAGCAGCTCTAGTGCAGGGACCACACCCCCGCCCTGCCTAGGTGTGGCTGTTACCCCGGACGGGCCCGTGAGTGCTCCCTCCCTGCCTGCTGTTCAGGTCCCAGCTGCAGGGGCATGCCTGGCCGGCTTGTGAGCCCCCCAACATTTAAAGCTTTCTGCCCACTCATGGTAGCTGAGTTTCCCTGTTGTCTATTATCCTAATGATTGTTGAACTAGATATTCTCATTGCTCTCCTCTTCCATTAGGGTTTGGTTTCTGATACTCCCCAGCTGGAATAACAGGCTCCTGGTAATTTTAGTTTTTCTCTTTGGAGTACCTAATTCCTGGACTTTTGTTGTTTTGGTCTGGACCTGACCTGATCTTCAGCACTGCCTGACAAGCTATGTTTTGTGAGTGAGTGTTTCAAATGACTGAATTCTTGGGTGTGTGACCCATTTTGGAAGAAACTTGGTCAGGGTAACTCTTAAAGATGGGCACAGCAAGAGTTTTGTGAAGATGAGCTGAATGGAGATGTCTGGAAAATGTCCTTGGTCCTCTTGGGCTTCTCGTGGAGAGAAGCAGAAAGAATTTGTTTATTCCTCTTGTTTTTTCTAGGGCTAGTTAAGGTCGTCCTAGGAGCTGTTAGTTTAAAAAAAAATCTTAGTGTATAAATGTGAGATGTTTCATCTTGAAAAACTGTGTGAGTGCAGATCTAAATTTGTGTTTGACCAGGTATGTTGCTAAGATGTGTCTGTACTGGTTAAAAGCTGCTCTTTTCCCTTAAACAATCAGCTCAGATATATAAATGATAAAAAGGTGACTATGATATGTCTTACATGTTTATATGCGTGTTTTAGTTTTGTTTTTGTGGTCTGAAAAACATTAATCTTAAGGTTAAAAGTGTGACTTTAAAGCTATATTCTTATCAAAGTTCTTTAAAAAAGAGTTTTCAGTACAGTTCTTATGTGGTAATATAAGGGTAAAAATTAATTTGCTAAGGCAGCTAAAGATTTAAAGTATTAAGTATTTAATGTGACAATTCTTCTTCTCCAAATTGATATGCAAATTATCTATGTATTTAACTGATATTGGTCCACAGCAAATTTGGCATTTGTCTGACACTGGAGATGTTTTGAGAAGTCACTAGTATGTGTTAACTCTCTAAGTAATTAAAGCTTATTTAAAGTTTTAAAAAAATTAGTTAAACTGAATTTGGTTTAGAGATCCTGGTTATGGAAATTGCTATAGGAGGTTAAAAAGATAACTTTTAAATGTATGTTCTTTAAAATTCAAACAGAGCTTCTCAAGTTAGGTATCACACACTGAAGATGTGTCTCTATCTCCTGTGTAAAAAATGGCAGAAAAGGTTATTGACATGTAAGAGTTTTAAAATACCTTCCCAACTAAAGAAGTAGAACTGGCTTAGGTGAGTGAAAAATAACACAGTGGTTATACTAATGATTTTCTAGCCTAAGGCTTTTGCTCTGGTTTTCCTCTTTATTATCTTTCTGCTTTTAAAAATTATCTGGTTTGTTTTAAGATGCTGTCAGAGATTTATTCTTGGCAAATGGTGTTTTTGGTCTGATAGAAGACTTGTTTTGGCAAATCCTGATTTAACAAAATTATTGTTTTGAATATTAATTTATGAGGTTTATTTTAGCCTTTTAAGTTGCCATATTAGAGCTCTAAGGGGTAAAATCTATTAAGAGTTTTATATCTATGCCTACTTATGATAGCTTTGTGATGAGTAAAGATCTTAACAAAAACTGTTTTAATATTGTGCTTAAATTGTTTAAGCAGTTTTAAATAATGCTAAAGAAATGGTAATCATTTTATCATGTCAACACATTGGGTATTGACTTTATATACTGTACTGGTATATTTGTTTGTTAAAAAGGCCTTCTAAAATTATATAGAGATGTATAGGCCAATTCTGGTCATTAGGTTGTCAATTTTGGTAAGCTCTTAATCTGGTTTTGTGTATGTCTTACTGGTTACAAATGTAAAAGTACAGCAGTGATACCCCTTCAATCATACTGCCAGACTCTCTTAGGGGGTCTCCAAGGGGCAGTAAAATGACCCACAAATCTCTCTAAGGTAAATAAAATGGCACTAAATTTGGCCTTTTGTTGCTCAAATCTGCCCCAGGTGTTAAAAGAAAGTTACAGAAGACAGAAAGATTTTTTTTTAAAAGCTGAGAGATTGCTCAGAAGGTTTTTTTAAAAAAAGTTGGCAAATGTTTTGACATTAGACTTTAAAAAAAAAAAAAAGAAAGAAAGTCAAAAAGATGGGTCTAGGGGTAGAGAAAGACCAGTGATGCTACTGAAAAGAAAAAAGACACTAGAAAAAAAGGCTGTTTTACCAACAAGCCATTTAGACTGCTTGTGGATGAACTTAAAGGCATAAGCCGGGGAGTGCTGACCCAAAAAAACTTGGGCCATGGCACAACATTGCTTATTTGTCAAATATTGGGCCCAGTAGCTGCTGGATGGACAAAATGCCTGAGGACAATAGCACCTGTGGCACAGCTGGTAAGGAAAGCAGACAAGCCATCACTGGGGCAAGTCCAATGCCCACCTAACCTGCTACCAAGTTCTGTTCCTAGACCAGCTGTGAGTGAAATTCAGTGCTGCCACCAGCCTGAACCCTGCCACCCTGATGTTGGAGACGGATCCTGAGGCTCCCCGCAAAAACATGACTACCAAGAGGTATGCCTTTGCTACATGGCGTGTGCATGGAGCACGTGGGGAGGGAAGATTCCTGACTCCCGCCGGGAAGATGATCCAGCACACACACAAAAAAAACCTACTGGAGGCCACATGGACCCTGCAAGAAGCAGCCGTGACCCATTGTTCCGGACATCAGAAAAGAAACTAGAGGGCAGATGAAGCAGCTTGTGCAGCTACACAGCAAGCAGGGCCAGCCTTGGCATTGATTCCACTAGACTCCCTGCTTCCAAAGGACCCTGGATACAGTAAGGAGAAAGATAAGATGGGCGAGAGATTAGGACTAGAGACTAAATAGATTTTACAGAAGTAAAATCAGAGACTTTTGGGTGTAAGTACTTGCTGATATTTATAGACACATTTTCAGGTTGGGTAGAGGTTTACCCAATAAAGTCCGAGGGGGCATAGATGGTGAGCAAGAAAATTTTAGATTAAAAACAGTGCCCAGGTGGAGAGTTCCCTCTCACCATTGGTTCTGGTAAACAGACTTTCACTGTTTTTGTGCGTCAGTTAGTGGCCCGAGAAATGGGAACAAATTGGAAATTTCATTGTGCTAATGAGCCCCATATTTCTGGGCACGTAGAGAGGTAAATTAGATCCTAAAGGAGATTTTAACTAAATTAACCCTTGAAACTGGCAGGGGATGGGTATCGCTCCTGGCTCAGGCCCTTCTAAGAGTGCACTATTTCCCATTTGTAAACAAACTGTCTCCCTTTGAAATGGCTTTTTGCAGACTGCTGCTGTCATGATCTGTAATTCTCTTGTCTCTGATCCATTCCACAACTGTTATCAAGTTCTTACAGATCTCCAGCCTATATTGCAGGACAAAGTAGAATGTTGTGCTACGAGTCTTTGGGAAAGACCTTATATCGTGATCCTGAGTACACCAACTGCTGAAAAGGTTGCCGGAAAGTGCCACTAGATACATCACACTCGTTTAAAGAGGACAGTTGCGGAGCCCACTGAAACAGAAGACTCTTAAGATAATAGTTCTTAGAACCGGGTATGCTAAGGCTACAACAGAAAGGGAAGATGAAGATGAATCAAGGATTTGATTCCCAGCTAAGACGAGTGGGGAATGTGAGAGGCAGTAACTCTAGAATAGTTATAAGTATAGTTGCTTTTTGAGTTTGAGTTTTAAGAATAGTTTAAATATAGTTGCTTTTTGCCCTCCTGCCCAGTGAGGTGGAAAATTCCTTGCCCTTTTCCCCACGACAGAACCTAAGAGGCCATCAATTATTTTGACAGGCCCTGCAGTGAGCAGGACTCATCATGACCTCTGCAACAGAATACTGTTACCAGACAGTTAAAAATGGCCTGACAAATGATGATCTGATAGATTGCAAACAGATGGTCGGTGGTCCCAATAAAGAACAAAAAAAATGTGGTGACCCCCACTTTGGCTGGGACCTATTGGTCTGGTATGATGTCTAAAACTAGCCCATGCTTTGCTCTGAATAGATCAGGCTTTTGCTAAGTTTGAAATGATTGGATATAGGCAGATAAGGTGATGTGTTCCCCCTCCCTGAGTGGAGTCTGAATTCCTATAAATTATATGGTTTGAGCTTTGTTCAGGGTCGAGCTTGGTAGACTAACACCAGTCACCATCTTGGCCCGGATTGCAATTCGTGAATAAACATCTTTTGCTTCCTTGCAGTGGATGGTGGTTTGATTTCGCTCTTTAACAGATGGGATACAGAGTTCTGGTGGTGGGAATTTTGTGGAGTTGTACCCCTCTTATCCTATGGTTTTGTCAGTGTTTTCTTTTTATAAATAAAATTAAATTAAAAAATAATATAAATATACATTTTTTTTACCAGAGCACTGGTCAGCTCTGGCATATAGTGGAGCAGGGGATTGAATTTGGGATTTTGGAGCCTCAGGATTGAGAGTCTCTTTGCATAACCATTGT
This sequence comes from Erinaceus europaeus, assembly GCF_950295315.1. Lineage (NCBI taxonomy): Eukaryota > Metazoa > Chordata > Mammalia > Eulipotyphla > Erinaceidae > Erinaceus > Erinaceus europaeus. Next base: position 185,376,219 of record NC_080163.1, read on the forward strand.
GCTATCTACCCCTGTCTCCTGACTTTTATACTTTTTAAAAGATCATTCCTTCATATCAACAGCCAGAGAGGCAGGTGAAATTACAGAGTGAAAAGCACTGTCTTGTGTGTCTGAGGCTTAGTCTCTGGCAGTGGTCTACAGTCTATTGGGGACAGAAGAAATTACAAATTTCTGGCCTGCCACACCTGCAGTGAAGTGAATCTATTATGTGCTCTCCTTCCTCAGCACTGTTCTAAACACTCTCATAAAATTACTTTAGACACCTCCTCAATTCAGGTGTACCAGGTGTTCATATAAGAGGCCAGATACCCCACATCTATGGACATCTAATTTTTGACAAGATGGGCAACTTATTAAATGGAGAAGAGTCTCTTCAACAAATGGTGTTGGGAAAATTGGTTTGAAACTTGCAGAAAAATGAAACTGAACCACTGCATTTCACCAAACACAAAAGTAAACTTATGGTGTATTGCACCAAAGTAGAAGAGTCTGGTGTTGGGGGTGGGGGGAAGGGTTCAGGTCCTGGAACATGATGGCAGAGGAGGGCCTAGTGGGGGTTGAATTGTTATATGGAAAACTGGGAAATGTTACACATGTACAAACTATTGTATTTTACTGTTGACTAGAAACCATTAATCCCCCAATAAGAAAATAATAAAAAAGACCTTCATGCCTGAAGCTTCAAGATCCCAGGTTCAGGGAGTCGGGCTGTAGCGCAGCGGGTTAAGCGCAGGTGGCACAAAGCACAAGGACCTGCATAAGGATCCCGGTTCGAACCCCGGCTCCCCACCTGCAGGGGAGTCGCTTCACAGGCGGTGAAGCAGGTCTGCAGGTGTCTATCTTTCTCTCCTCCTCTCTCCATTTCTCTCTGTCCTATCCAACAGTGACAACAACAATAATAACTACAACAATAAAACAACAAGGGCAACAAAAGGGAATAAATAAAATAAATTTTAAAAAAGATCCCAGGTTCAATCCCCAGCACCATCATAAACCAGAGCTGTGCAGTGCTCTGACCTCTCTCTCTCTCACTGAAAATATAAAAAATAAAATATTTAAAAAACTTCCTACATGGTTTTCTATGGAGTTAAAAAAAGTAAACTCCAAATGGATCACAGACTTGGATCTTAGATAAGAAACTGTCAAACACTTAGAGGAAAATGCTGGTAGCACTCTTTTTCCATCTAAATTTTATAGGCATCTTCAATTATACAAATCCAATAGCAAGGAAGACTAAAACCAAAAATCAACCAATGGGACTGTATCAAATTGAAAAGCTTCTGCACAGCAAAGAAATCACCACCTAAACACAGAGACTCCTTACAGAATGGAAGACCTTTACATGCCATACATCAGACAAAAGGTTAGTAACCCATCTAGAGAGGGAGCTCACAAAACCCAGCAACAGAAAAATAAATGACCCCATCCAAACATGGGGACAGAATATGAAGAGATTAAGAAGGTAATCAAAAGCCAATGGACATGAAAAAACAAACTCCTAGTCACTGATTAGAAGAGAAATGTAAATAAAGACAACAATGAGATACCACTTCACTGATGTGAGAATGTCATTCATCAGAAAAGGTAACAGCAGCAAATGCTGGAGAGGGTGTGGGGACAAAGGATGCCCCTGTTCCTGGGAATGTAAATTGGTTCAACCCCTGTGCAGAGCCATCTTGAGAACTCTCAGAGGCTAGAAATGGACCTACCATATGACCTGCTAATCCACTCCTGGGGATATATTCCAATAAGCCAAACACATCATCCAAAAAGATTTGTGTATAACTATGTTCATAGCAACACAATTGGTAATAGCCAAAACCTGGAAGCAGCCCAGGTGTCCAACAACAGATGAGTGGCTGAGTAAGTTGTGGTCTATACACACATTAGAATACTACACAGATACCAACAATGGTGAGTTCACCTTCTTCACCTCATGTTGGATGGAGCTTGAAGGAGTCATGTGAATTGAGATAAGCCTGAAGGAGAAAAATTAACATGGGATGAGATCACTCACAGACAGAAATTGAGAGATGAGAATGGAAGGGAAGACACAGAGGAGAACTTGGACTGTGTTTGGTATTTTGCACACAAGCAAATGGGGAGCAGTATAGTGACTGCACAGGTCTGATGGTCAGAACTGGAAAGAGGGGCTTCACTTCTGGATTCATTCCCGGAGAAAAGGACCCCAGGAACTTGAGGGGGGCTTTGGGGTGGAGAAGGGGAGACCTTCACTCTGGAGTAAAGGCAAAATGTCTTAGATGTGGAAGAGACTCTGAAGTAAACTCAGGTCTGAGTGATGCCTATATAAATATAAATACCTTCTTCTTACCAGTCCTGGAGTGGGAGGGAGTGTGTAAAGGAGGGAGAAAATTCTTTCTTTCTTTCTTTCTTTCTTTCTTTCTTTCTTTCTTTCTTTCTTTCTTTCCTTCTTTTTAAAATATTATTTACTTGTTAGAAAGGTAGGAGAGAGAGAAAGAACCAGACATCACTCTGGTTCCTATGCAGCTGGGGATCAAACTCAGAACCTCAGGCTTGAGAGTCTAATACTTTATCCACCGCGCCACCTCCTGGACCACAATTGCTTATTTTTTAATACTAAATTGGAAAGTCTAATTCTACATAAATACAAGAGGTTTGAAAAAATATAAATAATAAATGGTAAAAATATTTATAGTAACTATCTCCACTTAACTCTTTATTTATTTATTTACTTATTTATTTACTAATATTTACCAGATCACCACTCAACTCTGGTCGTGGTGGTCTCCACATGGGAGTCTGTGCAAAGGGGAAGCAAATTACACTAGCGACTGAACTGCTACAGAGTTAAGAACCCAAGCCCCACCTCCAGGACACTTCTACCCCCGCCCCTGCCCCCTCCCCCCACCCTGCCCCCTGCCCCCACCCCGCCACTCTCCCCACCTTCGCCCCCTCCCCCCACCTGATGGACGATGTAAAAGCCAGATCCCGAGTTCAGGTGTTTGGAATTGGGAAGTAAGTGGAGTCTTCCTGACTGGCATCTGACTTTAGCTTTCCAGGGAGAGGCAAGCCAACTTTGACATGGCTGCCCCAGAAGAAGTCGCTAGCTCGCCATAGAGAGTAAACAGAAGGGTTTTCCTGATTGGTCTGCAGTCATGAATACTTCAGACACCCGCAGGTCAGAATCAGGCTCTGGGTGGGTCTCGGGGTCTGGAGAGAGCTTTGGAGGTCTGGAGGTCCCTGCTTGAGCAAGTGGGTGAGAATTACATCTGCGAGTGCTCGCTGGCCCTGTGCTCCAGGGATCTCTGGGGCAGGGTCTTCTGTGTAAGTCTAGGGTGACTGCTATTGGGAGTTTCTTGTTCCTTGTTGAACTGTTCGTTTGTTTACAATTTGGATAGTTTTTATTGTTACTGATTTAATTGTGGGTTACAAAATGATAAGATTTCTGGGGTATAGATTCACACCCATACAGGGTAAGTGTCAATCAGACAGTCTCCACCAATGTCCTGTGCCCTGCCACCCTCTTTAAACCACAGAAATACTCACCAATCTAAGAAAAAGTTTGGTTATGTTTTTGTAGTTGTAAATTTATTTGCTTCAGTCAAATAAGTTTATATATAAGTAATATGATCCAGGACTTATCTTTCACGTCTTATTAGTTTAGCTTAGGCATTAATACTATCCATTTTTTCTTTCAGATGACACAGCCTCATCTTTTTAATTGTCGGATTTTATTCCATTGCATCTTTGAAGTTTTTGGTTTCATTTTAACAGAGACAGAGAGAGAGGGAGGGAGGACACCATAGCACAGCATTGACACTTTCTGCAATACAGTGGGGGCTGAGCTCAAACCTGGGCTGTTTACATGGCGGAGAAGTACACTATTCAATTGAGCTATGTCACCAACACTCCTTGCTGATTTTTAAATCACAGTTTCTTATTTTATTTGTTTTTGTTTCTCGTTTTACCAAAGTACTGCTTAGTTCTGGCATATGTTGGTGTGAGGTGTTGAGCCTGGGACTTGGAGCCTCAGGTGACAAAAAAAGTCTATTTAAGGCAGGTGCACAGAACTTTGTTAGTGGGTGTTGTGTGGCACTGTGCCCCTATTATCTTCTAATCTTGAAAATCACTAATAACAATAAAATATATGTGAGTTAATAAAAAATGTGATGTTAAAATATACTTGCCTTTAAAGCTTGAATTTCTGGCATATACATTATCTGGTGTATACATTTTACTGTATGTATCTTTGAATTTTTTTTTGCCTCCAGGGTTATTGCTGGGGCTTATTGCCTGCACTACAATCCACTGCCCTTGAATGCTACTTTTTTCCTTTTGTTGCCCTTGTTGTTTTATCGTTGTTGTGGTTATTATTATTGTTGCTGACATCATTGTTATTGGATAGGACAGAGAGAAATGGAGAGAGGAGGGGAGGACAAAGAAGGGGAGAGAAAGGTAGACACCTGCAGACCTGTCTCACCGCTTGTGAGGTGACCCGCCTTTAGGTGGGAGTCGGGGGTTTGAACTGGGATCCTTACTCCAGTCCTTGTGCTTTGTGCCATGTGTGCTCAACCCAGTGCGCTACTGCCCGACCCCAAAGTTTTTTTTTTCATTTTAGTGATTTAAGAATGGCCTACAATTAGGTTACAGGATTATAGTTTCACTCTGCACTCAGCTAGCTAGAGTATGTATCTATCATCCATCAGTCTATCATCTTTGAGAAGAAACAAATCATTAAATTTAATATGTACAAAAAAGAAAAAATCTCTTCAATTAAAAAAATAAATTGTTACTTTGGTTACTAGTAATTCATGCTATTTAAATAAACTTTATTTATTTTTTGTCATCTTTATGCTCAGTTCCTGATATTGCGTCCTTTTTTTAAAAAAAATTATTTATAAAAAGGAAACACTGACAAAAACCATAGGATAAGAGGGGTACAACTCCACATAATTCCCACCACCAGCCCCTCCCCTGTAGCTTTCCTGTTCTTTACCCCTTTGGGAGCATGGACCCAGGGTCATTGTGGGGTGCAGAAGGTGGAAGGTCTGGCTTTTGTAATTGCTTCTCCGCTGAACATGGGTGTTGACAGGTCGATCAATGCCGCCGCAAAGAGACAGCAGAGTTCTGTTTGGTGATTAGTTGGTCTTAGTTTATAAATCGTTGTTCCTGAATAAAGAAATACAGCATCCCTGCCCAGCCGTTGTCTCCACGTCTCTGTTACCCGGCCGTGAAGCTAGCCCGGCCAGCTGGAGCCGTCGGAATTTTAACAACAGATCAATACTCCCAGCCTGTCTCTCTCTACCCCTAGTTGGGTGGGGCTCTGGGGAAGCGGGGCTCCAGGACACATGGGTGGGGTCGTCTGTCCAGGGAAGTCTGGTCAGCATCATGGTTGCTTCCTCTTATCCCATGGGCCAGAATGATGATCTGCTACTTTCTCCCTCAATCTCTCTCACTTTTGCATTTTAAATAACAAATGATATTTGTGAATTAAAAAATATATAAATAACTCTTAAAACAAAAATAAATTGTTTACTTGTTACCTTGGCCACTCTAATGCATGCTGTTTAAGTAAATACTGATTTTCATTGGTGTTATCTTAATGCTCAGATTCTGATGAGTCCTCAGACCCCCATGTGCCAGGGTGATGCTCTGGTTCTCTTCCTGTCTCCTTCACTCTGTCTCTTGCTTTAGCAAATAAATAAAATTATTAATAAATTTTCAAACATATGTGGGGGTTGGTCAGACAGCATAATGTTGATCTAAATGATTTCCACTTATGAGGCTCTGTGGTCACATAACCAGTCCCCAGCACAACCATCATTGGATCTGAGCAGGGATCTGATAATTCTCTCTTTCTCTGCCTCACTAAAAAAGGAAATATGGGACACAGAGCCAGAAAAATGGTTATAGAAAGGAATTTTTTGTCTAAGGCTGGGGTGCCAGATTTAAACCCCAGCAACAACATAAGCTAGAAGTTGGTGCTCTGGCCTCTCTCTATTTCACATAAAAAATAATATTATAAAACTATACATATATATTATGGAATGCACACACATATATACTATCCTAATAAAAATAAATTGTTTATATGTTACCTAGGTTGCAATAACACATGTTTCATTAAAATTAATTTATTTTTGTTATATCATTTAAATGACTGGAGGATTAATGGTTTACAGTCAACAGTAAAATACAATGGTTTGTACATGTGTAACATTTGCCAGTTTTCCACCTAACAGTTCAGCCCCCACTAGGTCCTCCTTCACCATCATGTTCCAGGACCTGAACCCTCCCCACTACCACCCCCACCCCCAGGGTCTTTTATTTTGGTGCAATACACCAAACACAGTCCAAGTTCTGCTTTGTGTTTTCTTGTTCTTTCTTCTCTTTCTGGCTAATCTCACTTAACATGATTCATTCAAGCTCCACCCAAGATGAGGTGAAGAAGGTGAATCATAATTTTAACAGCTGAGTAGTATTCCATTTTCTTCTTCTAGCGTTTGCCCTTCTTCCGTAGCCAGTCAACAGCATCAGGTTGAGCCTGATGTAAAGTTTCAAGACCTCTTTTGAATCTGGAGAGGTGGCAGTCGTTGACTATGTGGGTCATAGTCTGTCTGGAGCTGCAGGGGCAGTTCGGGTCATCTCTGGCTCCCCAGCGATGGAACATAGCGGCGCACCGGCCATGGCCTGTTCGATAGCGATTGAGGAGGGCCCAATCATAACGTGCTAGGTCAAAGCCGGGTTGACGCTTGCAGGGGTCTGTGATGAGTATTCCATTGTGTATACAGACCACAAGTTGCTCAGCCACTCATCTGTCATTGGACACCTGGGTTGCTTCCAGGTTTTGGTTATTACAGTTTGTGCTGCTATGAACATAGGTATACAAAAATCTTTTTGGATGGTTGCATTTGGTTTGTTGGGATATATCTCCAGGAGAGGATTTGCAGGTCAGAGGGTAGGTCTACTTCTAGCCTTGTAAAAATTCTCCCGACTGCTCTCCACAGGGCTTGGACCAATTTACATTCCCACCAGCAGTGCAGGAGGGTTCTTTTGTCCCCACAGCCTCTCCAGCATTTGTTGCTGCTACCTTTTCTGATGAATGACATTCTCACAGGAGTGAAGTGGTATCTCATGGTTGTCTTTATTTGCATTTCTCTGACAATAAATGACTTGGAGCACTTTTTCATATGTTTTTTCTTTATTATTTATTTATAAAAACGAAACACTGACAAAACCATAGGATAAGAGGGGTACAACTCCACACAGTTCCCACCACCAGAACTCCATATCCCATCCCCTCCCTTGATAGCTTTCCTATTCTTTAACCCTCTGGGAGTATGGACCCAAGGTTATTGTGGGATGCAGAAAGTGGAGGGTCTGGCTTCTGTAATTGCTTCCCCACTGAACATGGGCATTGACAGGTCAATCCCTACTCCCAGCCTGCCTCTCTCTTTTCCTAGTTGGGCAGGGTTCTGGGGAAGCAGAGCACCAGGACACATTGGTGAGGTCTGTCCAGGGAAGTCTGGTTGTCATCATGCTAGCATCTGGAACCTTGTGGCTGAAAGAGAGTAAACATATAAAGCCAAACAAATTGTTGACTAATCATGAACCTAAAGGCTGGAGTAGTGCATATGAAGAGTTGGGGGGTCCCTATTCTGTAGATAGCTAGTATTCATATTTTAGTTATATATCAATATATATAATATCAGGACCCATCTTCCTCAGGTGTAGCATAGAGCATGTTGTCCAGCCTCCCTTCAGAGGATGGAACATTCTCTACCATTGTTGATCCAAGTTGAGGGCAAGGTCCTATGGGGGCCCACAGAGAGGTCTGTTTTGTTCCTGATAGAGATGACTGGTAAGAATGGAGAGAGGGATTTATTTGAGGTCCAGGCCCATCATGTCTCTTTGGGAATCTCAGGAATCCCCAGATAGGGCCCCAGCTGATGCAGTGGCCTGATAGTGACTAAAGAGTCATCCTTAAAGTATGCCAGTCTCTTGCCCTTATTCAGCTTTTGCAGTCCTTGCTTTGATAAGGATAGCTTGGGAGTCAGTGAGGGAAGTGTAATAGGAAATAGGTGAAGAGGGTATCTAAGTCTAAGTAGAGACAATTTCATTATGAACTTCATACTGACTTACTGTAGACTATTGTGTACTTTTGCTTTCAGGTATATATTTTGCCCTAATTTCTGGATACATGTGAACATATGCCCTATCTCATGGGACCTGGTATATATATCTAGGTTTTGGGACATTGTTGGGAAGTGAACCACATGAAATGGAATTAGAGAATCCTATGAAAGCAAAGGTCTCACCCAAGTAATGAGACTGAAGGGTTGACATTCCATGTCTGACGTCTCTGGACACAGTCTGAAGTGAAGCATGCAGAGGTGGTACTCGTTGCATTGATTAGGTTGGGATCAGCAGATGCACTATCATTTGGTATGAATTGAGAGAAGCAGGCAGGAAAGTGAGCCCCACTCTAGAGGTTCCAGGACTGGGGAAATATAGGCTCTATAGAGGGCGGGAGGCTCCTGCTGCCTTAGGGTTTAAGAAGGCAATAGAGAATGATTGCTATAATCACATTATTTGGCAATTGGGTTAACTTTGAAAAATCCCTTTGTTAGGACTTGCTGTATCATACACAACATCACCATAATTTATGTCCCTTGATATTATTTGTATATAGCTGTGCCACTGGTTGCTTCTGTTCTCCCTGGTCTTAGCTTTTAAGAGAGTCAGCATATCAAAGACTCAGTCTATGGTCTGTGCATTAAAAAGTTTGAGACGTTCAATCAGTTTTTACCCTCTCATACGAATTAGTGATTTATATGACTCCAAATTAATAGAAGTGTACATAAACACCATTCCCACCACCAAAAGACTGTGTCCCACCCTGCCCCTGCCCCTGCCTACCCCATGAAGCTGAAGACGCCCTCACCCTTAACCCAGGGCTTTTACTTTGCTGTATTCCATTTCACATGTTTACTGGCCTTTTGGATTTCTTCTGTGGTGAATATTCTGTCCATGTCCATGTCCTCTCCCCATTTTTGGATGGGGTCATTTTCATTCTTGTTGCTGAGTTTGGTGAGCTTTTTATATATTTTGGTTATTGGCCTCTTGTCTGATGCATGGTATGTAAAGGTATGTAAAGGTTTTCTCCCATTCTGTGAGGGGTCTCTTTATTTTGGTGGTGGTTTCTTTTGCTGTGCAGAAGATTTTTAATTTAATGTAGTCACATTTGTTTGTTTTTGTTTTAGTTTTCTTTATACTTGAATTCTTACCATTGAAGATGCCTTTAAAATTTAAGTGGAAAAGAGTTCTGCCAATATTTTCCTCTATGTATCTGGTAGTTTCTGGTCTAACATCTATGTCCTTGATGCATTTGGAATTTACTTTTGTGTTTAGTGAAATATAGTGTTTCATATTCATTCTTCTGCATGTTTCAAACCAATTTTTCCAACACCATTTGTTGAAGAGACTCTCCTTTCCCTATTTAATAGTCTGGGCTCCCTTGTCAAAGGTTAGATGCCCATAGATGTGGGAACTTATTTCTGGACTCAATTATATTCCATTGGCCAATGTGTATATTAATTTTGTAGCCTGCCACATTACTGTATTGCCTGATGATTTCCAAAAGCTTCTCGCTGGATTCTTTAGGTTTTCTATGTATAATATCATGTTACCTGCAAATAGTGAGAGTTTGACTTATCTTCCAATCTGTATCCCTTTAATTCCTTGCTCTAACCTGATTGCTATGGCAAGAACTTCCAACACTGTGTTGAATATTAATGGTGATAGTGGGCAGCCCTGTCTTATCTGAGAGGGAATACTTCCAGTATTTTTTTTTTTAGTGTGATGCTGTCTATAGGTTTGCTATATATGGACTCCACTATCTGTTTTTTTTTCCTTTTTCTTTTATTTATTTACTGGATAGTAACAGAGAGAAATTGAGAGGGGGGAGATAGAGATGAGAGAGAGAGAAAGAGAGACACTTGTAGCCCTACTTCACCACTTGTGAAATTTTCCCCCTGTGGGTGGGGACCAGGGGCTTGAACCTGGGTCCTTCCACACTGTAGTGTGTGCACTTAACCAGATCTGCCACCGCCTGGCCCCCTGGACTCTACTATCTTAAGGAATTTTCCATCTATTCCCATTTTTAGTAGTGTTTTGATCATAAAGGGATGTTGGAGTTTGTCAAAGGCTTTCTCTGCATCTACTGATACAATCATGTGGTTTTCAGTCTTGTTTTTATTGATGTGGTGGATCACGTTGATTGATTTAGACATGTTAAACCAACCTTGCATACTTGGGATAAACCCTACTTGGTCATGATGAACAATATTTTTAATATACTGCTCTATCCAGTTGGCTAGAGTTTTGTTCTCTATTTTAGCATCTGTGTTCATCAGGATATTGGTCTCTAGTTTTATTTTTTCCTGTGTCCCTATTTTTGTGATCTTTATGCTAAGCTTCTGAGGTTGATTCCTAGTATATCATATGCCAGAGTGCTGCTTTGGTGTTATCTCTCTCTGTCTCTCTCTGCTCCATCTCTCTCTCTCCCTCTCTTTCCAGCTTTAGCAAAAAAGTCTTTCACAAATGTTTGAAAATAGGTTCAGCCATTGAGCTAGCATCATGGTGATCCTAATGACTTTATGAGGATCAAGGTTCATTTCCAAGTGCCATCATTGGCTGGAGCTGAGAAAGGCTTTGTTCTCTCTCTCTCTCTCTCTCTCTCTCTCTCTCTGTGTGTGTGTGTGTGTGTGTGTGTGTGTGTGTGTGTGTGTCTGTCTGTCTGTCTGTCTGTCTGTCTGTATCTCTGAAATAAATTAAATATGGGACAGAGAGGCTGCATAAGGATTTAGAGAAGACTCATGGCTGAGGCTCTGAGGTCCCAGTTTCAATCCCTGCACCACCATAAATGAAAGGTGAGCAGAGCTCTGGTCTATTTATCTATCACCTTTCTACCTATTTATCTATCTTTCAAATAACAAATAAAATTATAAACTTAAAAACATATGAACGAAAATCACTTTTAAAATAAAAGGATTGTTTTACATTTCCCTGGGTTGCTAATAATGCATGTTATTTAGATAAAAATTCATATATTGTTTCTTGTCTTTATGCTCATTTCCTTGACTTTGATTCCTTGTATTTTTTGTGCTAGAGTGATTCTCTAGTTTTTCCTCTCTTAGGTTAGCTTTCACTAACTCTCAAACTTTTTCTTTATCTCTCCTGCTTTAGTAAATGAATAAAATCGGGGGGTTGGGGGGTCGGGCAGTAGCGTAGCGGGTTAAGTGCACATGGCGCGAAGCACAAGGACCCGCTTAGGGATCCCGGCTGGAACCAGGCCCCCCACCTGCAGGGGGTCGCTTCATAACCATGAAGCAGGTCTGCATGTCTGCAGGTGTCTCTTTCTCTCCCCCGCTCTGTCTTCCTCTCCTCTCTCAATTTCTCTTTGTCCTATCCAACAACGACAACATCAGTGGTAACAATAGCAATACGATAACAAAGACAACAAAATGGGAAGAAAATGGCCTCCAGGAGCCGTGGATTTGTAATGCAGGCATCGAGCCCATGAAAATAACCCTGGATGCAAAAAAAAAAATGTAAGTGGATAAAATCATTATTAAAATTCACAAATATGTTGTCGCTGGTGAGACAGCACAATGGTCATCCATATGACTTTGCTTTGTGAGGCTCTGTGACCCCAGGTTCAGTCCCCATCACCATCAGACAGACCTGACCAGGGCTTTGATCTCTGTATCTCTGACTTTCTCAAATTCTCTCTACCACATGAAATAACAGACAAAGGATGATACATGTTGGCAACCAAATGGTTTCTATATCTGTATATCCATCTTTGAAAATAAAAAAATATAAAATTTAATATGTACAAACGTCTCTTCCAATAAAAAAAGACATTGCTACTTAGGTTGCTAATAATGCATGCTATTCAGTAATAATCGACTTATTTTTTCTAATCCTTGTGTGCAAAATGTTCATGTTATTTTGTAATGATGTGCGACCTTTCTTGAGAAAGGAAATTTGCAAGTCCCATTTGCTAACATTGTGGCTGTCATTCATTCTTGTGTCTGAGAGCTTGAGCTCTATTGAGATGCATTCTCCTCCGTGTCCACAAGGTGGCAGCAGAACACCACGATCCATGTTGTTTCTATGCATGTTTGTAATTTCGAAGGCTCGGGTTTTATACACTGCATTTTCTCGTGTGAATTGCACAGAAGATTTGGTCAACAGTCCTATTCCACATGATGTGTTGAATGAATGGTCTGTAAAGTCTAATTCTTTGGTAGTTGTAAGAGAAGGCTCTTTCTCACCAACCTGAGGTTCTGAATTTGATCCCTGACTCCTCTTAATCCATACTGTCATCTGGACTCACTCTATTCCTCTCTTCTTTTTTAAAAAATATTTATTTGCTGCCTTTTGTTGCCTTTGTTTTATTGTTGTAGTTATTATTGTTGTTATTGCTGTCGTCGTTGTTGAATAGGACAGAGAAATGGAGAGAGGAGGGGAAGACAAAGAGGGGGAGAGAAAGACAGACACCTGCAGACCTGCTTCACTGCCTGTGAAGTGACTCCCCTGCAGGTGGGGAGCCAGGGGCTCGAACCCTTATCTTTACGCCGGTCCTTGTGCTTTGCGCTACTGTGTGCTTAACCTGGTGAGCTACTGCCCGACTCCCTAGTCCTCTCTTCTTTAAGTAGGTAGAGATGTGATTAGGTTATCTACTCTTGGATGAGAGAGGGAGTGGGAGAGGGAGAAACTATGATCAAATTACTTCAATGTGGGGTTTGGCTGGACTTAGCCCTGGGTAGAAAACCTAAAATAGCAGCTGTGATATCTTCTTGGGCCTGAAGTAGCTATTTAACTCTCTTGTTTGCTTGCTCTTTTCTCCAAAGTAGAATCCATTATGCAGATGAGCCATGCCTAAGGCATGACCTGAGATCATGAGCAAGTTGAAATAGACAGATGAAAGCCAAGGTTGTAAACTAAGTGAAGTGATAAACATTTCTTGTATTCAGGATTTGATTTTAAAAATATGTGGATGCTTTGAAATTAAATTTTTAAAAATTTAAGCTGTGTGACATGGAGTTGGTGCAGAGTACTGTGCCGCATTTGAAAAAAAGAGGTCCTGAATTTAATAACTGTACTTCACGTGCCTGGAATGTTCTTGTTCTCTCTCTCTCTCTCTCAATAAAATCTAAAGGAGAGAGACATAATCAAGGTTATAGAAAGGACTTTCATTCCTGAGACTCTGAGGTCCCAAGTTCAATCCTCAGCACCATCATAAGCTAGATTTGAGCAGTGTTATCATCTCTCTATTTGAAATTACATATATATATATATATAGAGAGAGAGAGAGAAAGGAAAATTGCTTCTGTTATAAAAATAATTTGTTTACATATCTGATCTAGGCTGATAATAATGTAATAATGCATGCACTTTTATTAAATATTAATTTAATTTTGTTCTTTATGCTCACATCCTGAGGTTGATTCTTCCTATCCCATGTCCCTTGATGACCCTTTTGTTCTATCTTTAAACCTTAAGAAAACATTATGAAAATACATATAATATTCACTCCTTAAATAAGAAATCATCTGTCTATTTGTTACCTAGGTTGCAAATAATGCATGCTATTTCTCTCCTGTTTAGTCATCTCTGGGACTTCACTGCTCGTGGTTGACTTAATTTTTCCAGAGTACTGTTCAGCTCTGGCTTATGGTGGGGAAGGGAATTGAACCTAGACTTTGGAGCCTCAGACATGAGAGTGTCTTTGTGTAACCATTATGCTACCTACTGTGGCTTTTAATGCATGCTTGCTGGGGGCCAGCCCCAGCAGGTTATTAGGGTATCCTGAAAGATAAGGGGTGTCGGCGAGAATGAGATGAGAGACAAGTCAGCTGCTTCAAGAGGAGAGAGGCACCTCTGCCAGGCTCAGGCAGAACTTTATCTTTATTTTATTATTATTTTAAAATATTTATTTATTTCCTTTTGTTGTCCTTGTTGTTTTATTGTTGTAGTTATTATTGTTGTTGTTGTTGATGTCATGTCGTTGTTGGATAGGACAAAGAGAAATGGAGAGAGGAGGAGGAAGACAGAGGGGTGAGAGGAAGACAGACACCTGCAGACCTGCTTCACAGCCTGTGAAGTGACTCCCCTGCAGGTGGGGAGCCAGGGGCTTGAACCCGGATCCTTATGCCGGACCTTGCACTTTGTGCCACCTGCTGTGCTACTGCTCAACTCCCAGAAATTTATTTTTATAGTCTCATAAGGCTTCGATCATTAAAACAAAAATCACCAAGGTATAGATTATTAATACAAAAATCACCAAAGCTTTGTGGAACATTCACATTCCAAGGGCACTTTTCTCCCTAGAGATCACATCACAGTTTCTATGTCTTTTGTTATTCCTGTACCTGTGTGCTAGGCAGATGTCCTATTGATGAAGGTTAATATTCTACCTGTATGTTTATGCCATCCTCTGGCTCCTATGCATCAGAAGCTGTGGTTCATAGAAAGTTCAAGCTTGTTATGTTTCTAGGGGCCTTAAACAAATTGAATAGCCCCATTTTCATAAATTTATTCCATTGTTTGATCAAAGACTTTTGTTTTGTTCCTTACTGAGAAGGCACCAAGGTGGTGCTGACCTGGCCAGCCTCTCCATAAAGTGCAGCTCTCTAGCTGGAATCCATCTGCTGTGTGTGCTCACTATGTGACCGACCTAGGTTCTCGTGCACTATTCCTGCATAAGTAGTGGGAGCATAGTGGGGGGTGGTAGATTAAAAGGCCCATTGTATCTAGGCGGGCACCATAACTTTCCATTTATTAATTATGCTGTGTAAGGTGGCCCCTCCACTGTGGGAACTACCAATCTTTCTCTATTTTAGGGGGAATACTAAAGGAAGTGGCGTAGATAAAGGGGAAACAATTCTTCCTCTTGGAGTCTCCTGAAAAATTCTGCATGACTGATATTGCTATTGGTCAGGCTCTGAGCCTGGCCATAGGTCAAGATTATAAAGACCACACAGAGCTTAATCCCAAGCCCTGTACATGGCCGCAGGCGTGATGGTTTTAGTTTGGCCTGGAGAATCCAGCCATGCTGAGCTCAAAGCAGCTCACATGGCGGCACCCATGTCACATGCTATTTAATTATTTATTTTTTTTCTTTATGCTCAGCTTCTGAGTTTGAATCCTCCCATACCACGGGCCAGAGTCATGCAATCTCTCTGTCTCTCTCTGTCTCTCGCCTTAGTTAATAAATAAAAGTACAGTAGTAACATATGTTCAAAATATGTTGGGGGCTGGGGAGACAGTATAATAATGATCTAAATGACTTTCATTCATGAGTCTCTGTGGTCCCTGTGTCAATTTCCAGCACCGCCATCATTGGAGTTGTCCGGGCTTTGATATTTCTCTGTGACTCACTTCACCTTTCTCTCTCACTCTCATTTAAAAATATAGAACATGGGCTAGGAAGGCAGCATGATAGGCATAGAAAGAGAGGACTTTCCTGCCTGAGGCTGAGCTGCCAGGTTCAGTGTCCAGCACCAACAAAAGCTAGAGGTGAGCAGCACTTTGGCGTCTCTATTCTTCAAAAAATAATAATACTGTTAAATAATGTATATGTAAAGTAGAAAGCCAGTCTTATAATAAAGAGAACTTGCTTATATGTTGCCTAGGTTACTGATAATGCATATGCAGTTTCACAAAATTTTGTTGTTGTTTGTGATTCCTTGTATTCCATGTGCCAGGATAATGCTCCAATGTTCCTGTTCTCTGTCTCTATCCAGCTCTCTCTCTCTGTCTCCCCCTTTCCCTCTCGCTCTCCCTCTCTCTATCAAATAGATGAAGTCTTTCACAGTATTTGAAAGTAGGTTTCGGCTGCTGAGCTAGCATCATGGTGATCCATGTGACTTTCATTTGTGACTCTCTGTGGACCAAGTTTCAATCCCAAGCACCATCATCAGCCGGAGCTAAGAAAGGCTTTGTGCTCTCTGTCTCTCTCTGTCTGTCTCTCTACCTCTCATTGACATAAATTAAATATGGGGTATTGATGCAGTACAGTGGGTATAGAGAGGACTGTCAAGCCTGAGGTTCTGAAGTCCCATATTTAATCCCCTGCACCACCTTAAGCTAGATGTGAGTAGTGCTCTGGTCTCTACCAATGATCTATCTATCATCTATCTATCTAATCATCTATCTATATCTCTCAAATAACAATTGAAATTGTGAAATAAAAATATATCTATGAAAGAAAATCAGAAATAAAAAACAGTTGTTTTTATATTTTCCTAGGTTACTAATAATCATGCTATTTAGATAAAAGTTGATTAGTTCTTTATTTTATGCTCAGCACCTGACTTTGATTCCTTGTATCCCTTGTGCCAGAGTGATTCTCAGGTTCTCTCTATCACTTTAGTAAATAAAATCTTTAACTAATATATTTAAATATTTTTACATAAAATACTTGTATTTATAAATAAAATCAACAGGAAACTTTTTTATACTTTAAGGCTGGTGAGACAGCATAATGGCCATCCAAATGACTTTCTTTTTTCTTTTTTTTGCCTCCAGGGTTACTGCTGGGGCTCGGTGCCTCCACAAGTCCACTGCTCCTGGAGGCCATTTTGACCTTGTTGTTTCTTATCGTTGTTGTGGTCATTATTGTTGTTATTGTTGTTGGATAATACAGAGAGAAATGGAGAGAGGAGGGGGAGAGAAAGAAAGACACCTGCAGATCTGTTTCACCGCCTGTGAAGCGACCCCCCCGCAGATGGGGAGCTGGGGGCTTGAACCAAGATCTTTATGCTGGAACTTGTGCTTTGTGCCATATGCGCTTAACCCACTGTGCTACAGCTCAGCCCCTTCCAAATGACTTTCTTTTGTGAGTCTCTCTGGTCCCAGGTTGAGTCTCCATCACCATCAGTCAGACCTGAGCAGGGTTTCGGTCCCTGTATCTCTGCTGGGTTTAGAGCTCACAATCTCCCTGTTGCCTGAATAAGGGAAGGAGGAAGAGAGTCTGAGGGTCTCTGCTGCAGGATTAGCAACACTGCTAAGGAGCTGACCTAAACAATACAAAACTCCTGGCCCCAGGTGGGCATAGCTAACAATTTATAAAAGCATTTTCGCACTAACCAGTTGTCCTATTCATGTTCTTTTGAAGAGGAGACCTAACCATCTCTCACAAATAACAACAACAATAATAGTAATAATCAATAAACGACGTAAAGTAGAAAATCATCCTGTAGCCATTATGCTGCCCTCTACGCCATATTTAAGTTATAAAATGAAAGAGAAAGAGAGCAAGAGAGGCAGAAAGAAACAGTGAGCAAAACAGAGAGCACAAAGCCTTTCTTAGCTCCGGCTGATGATGGTGCTTGGGATTGAAACTTGGTCCACAGAGAGTCACAAATGAAAGTCACGTGGATCACCATGATGCTAGCTCAGCAGCCGAAACCTAC